>NC_057799.1:552418030-552430362 GCF_018294505.1 Triticum aestivum | reverse complement strand
CCTCTCTTCTCTCACCCGCGAACCGTTTTCAGTTGGCGCCTTCGGGCAGAATACGTTTTCCCTTTGGGCTGGCGCGTTTCTTTCCGAACCGTTTTCTGTTTTCTCAGTTAAGCCCCTGGTTCTTTTCTGTTTCATCACAGATTAGTCCCTGGACTAAAACCCTTATAACTTTTTAATAAAAGATGATTTTTGATTGATTCTTTTTCTGACAGTCTTATATTTTTGTCTAGTTTTTTATAGTATTTATTTGGAAAAAATTTGGGACAACTTTTATGCACGCGATGATTTTCACGTTAGTATACGTTTTCGCTATACCGTAGGTTCCGGAAGAGGTGACAGAGCCGCGAACTTCACCGAGCTAGACTCCGACTTCTCCGAACCAGGCAAGCATGTTTGAACCTTTGATATGATGGGTGTTTTGCATGTTTGCTTGAATGATTGTGCATGGCATAAGAGCATCGGTGAGTATCTCGTTGCATGTAAGGCAACTACCGTGTGTTCCGAAGTTACTGTGATCTCTGATGAGAGATAGCCTAGTCATGTGGTGACATGAAGGGCAGTAAGGTGGTACTGTTGTAGCATGCCAGCCTTACGTCATCCGATAAATTCCGACGTTAACGTGGACGGAGTCACGTTATCGTTCTTCCCCCTTCCGTGCTGCCACATGTTTTCTGCCAAGAATACGGTTTAGTAAGTTGTTAACCTCTTTCCGTGTACACACCAAATAGAGGGGCCGGGATAAGGGTTCCATGGCCCTGGATTAAAGCCAGTCATCCGGTCAGGGGGCATTGGTGTTTCCGGTTGGGACCGAGAGGGGGCACCCCTTAGAGCGCGCGTATATAAATTTGATCCCATGCTACGCGAGGTTGTAGCCTCCCCGTCTCAAAGTTTTTCTTGAACGTTGCCGAGGGTGATTCCTGGCTTCGGAATGTTGAATGGGTGTGTACTGGTTAGATGTGTTTCCTCCAAAACACCGTAAACGGAACTAGTCCCCGTGACTACTGAAATCCGTTGGCTGTGGTTGAAGTACAAACTCTGCAGAGTCAAATCCTTCCGAGTCATCGTGTCTATGGTCAAGGACCATGGTCAGTAAATCCATATCTATGTCAGTACTCGTGGTATTTTTCCCTGGTGAATAAGCTTGAGCGGTAAACTTGGTTGAACGTTATTCCTGTGAATGGACTAACCCTGTTGTTTATCTCATACCTGATTATTCTCTTGATATGATTTAAATTGTTGAGCTACTGAGATATGAAATTATGAAATATAAGCCCTTTATGTGATGTCGCTCAGACGTCCGACTGTGGCACTCTTGTTATTTACTTTTGATATAAGCCCTTTATGTGATGTCGCTCAGACGTCCGACTGTGGCACTCTTGTTATTTACTTTTGTCGCTCAGATGTCGCTCAGACGTCCACCCGCAATAAGTCTCCTCGAGCCTCACTCCGACGCTCGAAGAGTTGTTAGTTTCAGGAGTCTTGTCACCCACTCCGCTGTGATATTTCCACCACCGTGAGTTAGTAGTTATGCCACCCTATCCGCCATTATGCTTTATTGGCGTACCTGTAATAAATTGTTGAGCAGTCTCCGCTCAACCTTGTATTATATTCAGTACTCCTGGTATTTTTCTTCTGTGACCAAGATATTGTCTACCAGTGAGAAGAAATTCTTCTTTACTGGTCCGTAAAAGGGATCGGTCTCTCAATAAATATTTTTATTGGAAAACCGGTCGTGACAAAAATCTTTGTTGCTAAGAATGGATCCTTTCTAGAGAAGGAGTTTCTCTCGAAAGAAGTGAGTAGGAGGAAAGTAGAACTTGATGAGATAATTGTACCTTCTCCCTTATTGGAAAGTAGTTCATCACAAAAATCAGTTCCCATGATTCCTACACCAATTAGTGAGGAATCTAATGATGATGATCATGAAGCTTCAGATCAAGTTACTACCGAACCTCGTAGGTCTTCCAGAGTAAGATCTGCACCAGAGTGGTATGGTAATCCTGTTCTAGAAGTCATGTTCCTAGACCGTGATGAACCTACGAACTATGAGGAAGCAATGATGAGCCTAGATTCTGCAAAATGGCTTGAGGCCATGAAATCTGAGATGGGATCCATGTATGAGAATAAAGTGTGGACTTTGGTGGACTTGCCCGATGATCGGCAAGCTATAGAAAATAAATGGATCTTTAAGAAGAAGACCGACACAGACGGTAATGTTACTGTTTACAAAGCTTGACTTGTTGCGAAAGGTTTTTGACAAGTTCAAGGAGTTGACTACGATGAGACTTTCTCACCCGTAGCGATGCTTAAGTCTGTCCGAATCATGTTAGCAATTGCTGCATTTTATGATTATGAAATTCGGCAAATGGATGTCAAAACTGTATTCCTGAATGGATTTCTGGAAGAAGAGTTCTATATGATGCAACTAGAAGGTTTTGTCGATCCAAAAGGTGTTAACAAAAGTGTGCAAGCTCCAGCGATCCATTTATGGACTGGTGTAAGCCTCTCGGAGTTGAAATAAACGCTTTGATAGTGTGATCAAAGCATATGGTTTTATATAGACTTTTGGAGAAGCTTGTATTTACAAGAAAGTGAGTGGGAGCTCTGTAGCATTTCTGATATTATATGTGGATGACATATTGTTGATTGGAAATGATATAGAATTTCTGGATAGCATAAAGGGATACCTGAATAACAGTTTTTCTATGAAAGACCTCGGTGAAGCTGCTTACATATTGGGCATCAAGATCTATAGAGATAGATCAAGACGCTTGATTGGACTTTCACAAAGCACATACCTTGATAAAGTTTTGAAGAAGTTCAAAATGGACCAGTCAAAGAAAGGGTTCTTCCCTGTGTTACAAGGTGTGAAGTTGAGTCAGACTCAATGCCCGACCACTGCAGAAGATAGAGAGAAAATGAAAGTCATTCCCTATGCTTCAGCCATAGGATCTATCATGTATGCAATGTTGTGTACCAAACCTGATGTGTGCCTTGCTATAAGCATAGCAGGGAGGTACCAAAGTAATCCCGAAGTGGAGCACTGGACAGCGGTCAAGAACATCCTGAAATACCTGAAAAGGACTAAGGATATGTTTCTCGTTTATGGAGGTGAAAAAGAGCCCGTCGTAAATGGTTATGTCGATGCAAGCTTTGACACTGATCTGGATGACTCTAAGTCGCAAACTGGATACGTATTTTTATTGAATGGAGGAGTTGTCAGTTGGTGCAGTTCCAAGCAGAGCGTCGTGTCGGGATCTACGTGTGAAGCAGAGTACATTGTTGCATCGGAAGCAACAAATGAAGGAGTTCATATCCGATCGGGTCCAATGAAAATCTTTTGTGACAATACTGGTGCAATTGCCTTGGCAAAGGAATCCAGATTTCACAAGAGAACCAAGCACATCAAGAGACGCTTCAATTCCATCTGTCATCAAGTGTCGGAGGGGGACATAAAGATTTGCAAGATACATACGGATCTGAATGTTGCAGACCCGTTGACTAAACCTCTTCCACGAGCAAAACATGATCAGCACCAAAGCTCCATGGGTGTTAGAATCATTACTATGTAATCCAGATTATTGACTCTAGTGCAAGTGGGAGACTGAAGGAAATATGCCCTAGAGGCAATAATAAAGTTATTATATATTTCCTTAATTCATGATAAATGTTTATTATTCATGCTAGAATTGTATTAACCGGAAACTTAGTACATGTGTGAATACATAGACAAAACATATAGTCCCTAGTATGCCTCTACTTGACTAGCTCGTTAATCAAAGATGGTTATGTTTCCTAACCATAGACATGTGTTGTCATTTGATGAACGGGATCACATCATTAGGAGAATGATGTGATGGACATGACCCATCCGTTAGCTTAGCATTTTTATCGTTTCAGTTTCATTGCTACTGCTTTCTTCATGACTTATACAAGTTCCTCAGACTATGAGATTATGCAACTCCCGAATACTGGAGGAACACTTTGTGTGCTACCAAACGTCACAACGTAAATGGGTGATTATAAAGGTGCACTACAGGTGTCTCCGAAGGTGTTTGTTGGGTTGGCATATATCGAGATTAGGATTTGTCACTCCGTGTTCCGGAGAGGTATCTCTGGGCCCTCTCGGTAATACTCATCACTATAAGCCTTGCAAGCATTGTGACTAATGAGTTAGTTGTGGGACGAAGTATTACAGAACGAGTAAAGATACTTGCCGGTAACGAGATTGAACTAGGTATGATGATACCGACGATCGAATCTCGGGCAAGTAACATACCGATGACAAAGGGAACAACGTATGTTGTTATGCGGTTTGACCGATAAAAATCTTCGTAGAATATGTAGGAACCAATATGAGCATCCAAGTTCCGCTGTTGGTTATCAACCGGAGACGTCTCTCACTCATGTCTACATAGTTCTCGAACCCGTAGGGTCCGCACGCTTAACGTTCGATGACGATTGGTATTATGAGTTTATGTGATTTGATGTACCGAAGGTTGTTTGGAGTCCCGGATGAGATCACGGACATGACGAGGAGTCTCGAAATGGTCGAGACATAAAGATTGATATATTCGACGGCTATATTCGGACACCGGAAATTTTCCGAAGAAGTTTCGGATAAAACCGGAGTACCGAGGGGTTACCGGAACCCCCCGAGGGTTAATGGGCCTCATGGGCCAAGTGGTGGAACAGAGGAGGCAGGCCAAGGTGAGGCACGCGCCCCCTAGCCCAAACCGAATTGGACTAGGGGGGCGGCCCCCTTTCCTTCTCTCCTTCCCCTCCTTCCTTCTCCTCCTAGTTGGACTAGGAAAGGGGGGAAACTACTCCTTCTTGGAGTAGGACTCCCCCCCTTGGACGCGCCACTTGTGGCCGGCCGGCCCCCTCCTCTCCTCCTTTATATACAGGGGAGGGGGACCCCTTTGACACACAAGTTGATCTTTAGCCGTGTGCGGTGCCCCCCTCCACAGTTTTCCACCTCGGTCATATCGTCGTAGTGCTTAGGCGAAGCCCTGCGTCGGTAACTTCATCATCACCGTCACCACGCCGTCGTGCTGATGAAACTCTCCCTCGGCCTCAGCTGGATCTAGAGTTAGAGGGACGTCACTGAGCTGAACGTGTGCAGATCGCGGAGGTGTCGTGCGTTCGGTACTTGATCGGTTGGATCGCGAAGACGTTCGACTACATCAACTGCGTTACATAACGCTTCCACTTTCGGTCTTCGAGGGTACGTGGACACACTCTCCCCCTCGTTGCTATGCATCACCTAGATAGATCTTGCATGATCGTAGGAAGTTTTTTGAAATTACTGCGTTCCCCAACAAATATGTGTCCTTTCCCCTCTTGGTTGCTGCATCAAAGCGGACACCACTGTTTTGGTTGGTGCTCTTCTTATCTTGGTTGATCATGTAAAATGTATTCCCATTTATCTCGTACCCTTTGAAAGTCATTATATTCGAAGACGGTAACTGGGACAGCAAGTACATGTCATCTTCAATAGCGTCGTCATGCATGGCACGTGTCTCCAACCAACTGCCGAAAGTCCCCGTTTGTTCACGTGTAATCCAGTCGTCAGACTGCTCCGGGTGTTTGGAGCGTAGAATATTCTTGTGTTCCGCCATATACGGAGCCACCAAGGCGGAATTTTGTAGAACTGTGTAGTGTGCTTGAGTGAGAGAATGCCCGTCCATACATATTATTTGTTTCGGTCCTAGCGTGCCATTTCCACCCAATCTGCCCTTATGTCGCGATTCAGGAACACCAATCGACTTAAGGTCAGGAATAAAGTCAATACAAAACTCAATGACCTCCTCATTTTCATGGCCCTTGGAGATGCTTCCTTCTGGCCTAGCACAGTTATGAACATATTTCTTTAAGACTCCCATGAACCTCTCAAAGGGGAACATATTATGTAGAAATACAGGACCCAGAATGTTAATCTCTTCGCATAGGTGAACCAGGACGTGCGTCATGATGTTGAAGAATGATGGTGGGAACACCAACTTGAAACTGACAAGACATTGCACCAAATCATTCTCTAACCTTGGTATGATTTCTGGATCGATTACCTTCCGAGAGATTGCATTGAGGAATGCACATAGCTTCACAATGGCCAATTGAACGTTTTCCGGTAGAAGCCCCCTCAATGCAACCGGAAGCAGTTGCGTCATAATCACGTGCAGTCATGAGACTTTAGGTTTTGGAACTTTTTCTTTGCCATATTTATTATTCCCTTTATATTCAACGAGAAGCCAAACGTGACCTTCATAGTGAGCAGGCATTCAAAGAAGATTCCCTTCTCTTCTTTGGTAAGAGCGTAGCTGGCATGACCCTGGTGTATGCCGTCTTTTCCGTGCATACATTGCTGGTCCTCCCGTGCCTCCGGTGTATCTTTTGTCTTCCCATACACGCCCAAGAAGCCAAGAAGGGTCACGCAAAGATTCTTCGTCATGTGCATCACGTCGATTGCAGAGCGGACCTCTAGGTCTTTCCAATAGGGTAGGTCCCAAAATATAGATTTCTTCTTCCGCATGGTGCGCGTCCGTCAGCATCATTCGGAACAGATTGTCCGCCAGGACCCTTTTCAAAGATTACCTTCAAATCCTTGACCATATCATGTACATCATCACCAGTACGGTGGCGAGGCTTCGTCCGATGATCCGCCTAACCTTTGAAATGCTTGCCTTTATTTCTTACGAGATGCCTGCTCAGAAGAAATCGATGATGTCACAGGTACACATTCTTCTTACAATTATCCAAATATATATTGTCGGTATCATCCAAACAATGCGTGCATGCGCGGTATCCCTTGTTTGTCTGTCCTGAAAGGTTACTGAGAGCAGTCCAATCATTGATGGTCACAAACAGCAACACATGTAGGTCAAATTTGTCCTGATCGAGCTCATCCCACACACGTACACTTTTTCCATTCCACAGCTGTAAGAGTTCTTCAACTAATGGACTTAGGTACACATCAATGTCGTTGCCAGGTTGCTTAGGGCCTTGGATGAGCACTGGCATCATAATGAACTTCCGCTTCATGCACAACCAAGGAGGAAGGTTATACATACATAGAGTCACAGGCAAGGTGCTATGATTGCTGCTCTGCTCCCCAAAAGGATTAATGCCATCTGCGCTTAGACCAAACCATACGTTCCTTGCGTCACCTGCAAAGTCCCCCCCACTTCCTCTCGATTTTTCTCCACTACGACCCGTCAGCGGGTACTCTCAACTTCCCGTCTTTCTTACGGTCTTCTTCGTGCCATCACATCAACTTGGCATGCTCTTTGTTTTGGAATAAACATTTCAACCGTGGTATTATAGGAGCATACCACATCACCTTGGCAGGAATCTTCTTCCTGGGGCGCTCGCCCCCGACATCACCAGGGTCATTGCGGTTGATCTTATAGCGCATTGCACCGCATACCGGGCACATGTTCAAATACTCGTACTCACCGCGGTTGAGGATGCAGTCATTAGGGCATGCATGTATCTTCTGCACCTCTAATCCTAGAGGGCAGATAACCTTCTTTGCTTCGTACGTACTCTCGGGCAATTCATTGTCCTTTGGAAGCATCTTCTTTAACATTATCAGCAAGTTTCGAAATCCCTTGTCAGATGCACCATTCTCTGCCTTTCATTGTAGCAATTCCAGTGTGGTGCCCAGCTTTTTCTTGTCATCTTCACAATTTGGTACAATAATTTCTTGTGATCCTCTAACATGCGCTGCAACTTCAGCCTCTCCTTTTCACTTGTGCAGTTTCTCTTTGTATCGGCAATGGCCCGACCTAGATCATCAGCGGGCTCATCTGATGCCTCTTCTTCAGCTTCTTCCCGCATTGCCGGCTCAGCTTCTTCCCCCATAGTTGTACCACCGTATTCAGGGAACCCATGGCCAGGATAGATGTCGTCGTCCTTTTCTTCTTCATCGTCTTCCATCATAACCCCTCTTTCTCCGTGCTTGGTCCAAACATTATAGTGGGGCATGAAACCGGACTCAAACAGGTGCTAGTGAATGGTTCTTGAGTTAGAGTAATTGTGATCATTCTTACAGCCAACACATGGACAAGACATAAAACCATCCGCTCGCTTGTTTGCCTCAGCCGCAAGCAGAAAAGTACGCACGCCATTAACGAACTGGGAGAGCATCGGTCATCGTACATCCATTGCCGGCTTATCATCATTACACAACACCGAAAAGACCAAATTAATACAAGTTCATACACACTTATTCTCATAAAACAACATAAAAACTCTGTAGCTAAAGCATTTAAATGCAACAACAAATGCGATCAAGATCGCAACTAAGGTAACAATTGATCCAACAACATAATGATACCAAGCCTCACTATCAATGGCATATTTTCTAATCTTTCTAATCTTCAAGCGCATTTTCTCCATCTTGATCTTGTGATCATCGACGACATCGACAACATGCAACTCCAATTCCATCTTCTCCTCCTCAATTCTTTTCAATTTTTCTTTCAAATACTCATTTGCCTTTTCAACTAAATTTAACCTCTCGACAATAGGGTCGGTTGGAATTTTCGGTTCACATACCTCCTAGATAAAAATATATATGTCAACTTGATGGGCATAATTTGTCATAAACACGAAATTCAACAAATAGTTATAAAAGAGAATACACCACATCCGAATCATAAACCGGACGAGGGCCGACGGGGACGGATATCAAAACCATGGCACTATGTATAACAAACAACGTACGGGTAAGAAAATTATACAAGTAACTATATATCTAAATCACACAAACATGATTTTTTATATAAAAAAGATAAGAACAAGAGGTTCACCACAAGGTGGTGCCGGCGATGGGACGGTGCAGACGATCGACGGTGGTTAGGACGAAGACGGGAAGGCACTAAGTAAACCACACCTTCATATGCAAACTAAGAGTTATTTTGAGCTCAAATTGCATATAAAATCAAATATACTACCACATATAATTCCTCCCAAACTAAAACCCACAAATCACTATACTTATAGAGCATTGCAATAGCTAATCTAGCAATGAGAGATGAAAGGGCAAAGTTGCTCACCTTTGTGATCACTTGGATGGATGGGGTGCCTTTAAATTTTGACAAATTTTGGCAAAAATGGAGGATGAGCTCGAGAGGAGAGGAAGAAAACAGAGAGGAGAGGAAAGGGGAAGTACAGAGAGCTCGAGCTCGACGAAGGGTTTATATAGGATGATCTTTAATCCCGGTTGGTTATACCAACCGGGACGAGGTGGGCTCTAGTCCCGGTTCGTGCCACGAACCAGGACTAAAGGTGTTGGTGGGGCCCCAGCCTGACACCAGCCTGCCACTACCTCTTTTGTCCTGGTTTGTGGCATGAACCGGTACTAGAGGTTCGCCACGAACCGGGACTAATGAGCGCCGCCCGCCTAGCCATTGGAACCCGCACTAATGGTCACATTAGTGTCGGTTCATTTACAAATCGGGACTAATGAGCTGAACATTAGGCCCTTTTTCTACTAGTGGGGGGTTGTCGATACCCCGACAGTTCCAATAGAGAAGACTCATTGCGTCCGGCGGTCCTTCATCGGGGAGGCCGTCAATCACACATCATTGTCCTTTACAACCACATCCAACATCTTCCCACCTCATGAATTGCTTCTCTCATTTTTGCGTGCATCGTCTTGGGCCTCTTTGGATCATGTTTTGGCGGTGGGTTGGGAGGCATCCCACTCCCCGGAGGCGCCAGTAAAGCAATAGTGCCACCATTGCCGCCCCACCTGAAAAGTTTAGTTCCTAGGGTAGCAGGGGACTTCGGATCAATAGTATCATCTAAAGAGCGCTTCTGGCAAGGGTCAGTGTCCTTCATCTCAGCATCTTGGTTCTTCGCTTTGTCTTCGGAAACAAAATCTCGAACGCTTGCACCACCGAACACATCATCACAACTGATGCATCTTGCCCCCTTGACGCGTGTCCTTGTACCCCAGCAAGTAGTTATCGATGCACGAAGGTTTTTGAAAATGAGAGCTGAGGCAATGCCATCTCCATGTTCCTTGAACTAATGGCCCATCATGCCGCAAACCTGAAACCAATTCGGAAGGCGCTCGTACTTCACCGCGAAGATTTCCCTTTGTCCTCCTTTGATTAGAAGTAGCTTTGTTGAGCAGCTTGTGGACATCAAGTATGATTCTGACCCGTAGAAGTTGCCTTGGAAATCAAACGATGATGGCTCAACATCAATGAACTCGCCCACCTATAGACATAATCGGCTCTAGGGTTCAAATCTTCACACGGCGTGCGGGATCCTATGCAGTACGCATGTTTTTGAAAAACCAATAGGTGCTAAAGTCCCTGTCCATATGCATCGTAATGATTATCATGCATCGCAGATCCTCCATATGACCTAGCTAAAATACCTATTCCTTTTTTCTGGAATTGTTGCCGAAAGCTTCTTTCTCAAACATGACGTCATCTAAGTCATCCTCTCCAAGGCCTAGCTCTTTCATCAGCTCCTCCATCTTACCCTTCCCCTTCGCCCACGAAGAGGATCCATCTCCTTGGGACGCCATGGCATCGCCACTCTCGACCAATATCGGAAACAGAAACCCTCTCCTTCCGAAGGCTCCAAACCAGGTACCTACCAAGGCCGGGTAGTGGTACAGAGACCGCCTTGATTCATCCCGAGTAGTCACTAGCTAGATCCTTGACAAGGGAGTAGAAAATCTCAACGACGGTGTGCCGCCGAGAGGACGATGAACCCTAACGAGAGGGAAGATAGGACAAATCCTTCTTGAGCACCCTGAGATAAAAAAAAAGAAGAGTTAGAGCACCCAGCGTCCCAGCCCAACTCGGCCCGTCTAGAGAGCGCATATAACGTCGTCCGTGATCGGCTGGCCGCATCCAGCACCACACACGCATCGCATTCGCACCAACCAGTCCCTCCCTTCTCTGCCTCCTCGCCGTTGACGTCATGGCCACCTGCACCAGAGCACCGCCCGCCGCCGCCGCCGCCGCGGCGGCGGTGACCACCGATCCAGGTTAGCCTCGTTCACCCGTACCCCCTCCATCCTCGCAGCCGCCGCCGCCGCCGCCGCCAAAAAAGCTAGGGTTCCTCATTTCTAACTGCTCTGTTCGGCTTCTCGCAGGGAAGGAGAGGGGCGCGTTCCTGCCGGAGCTGGAGAAGGGGAAGGATGCTGCCATCCTCCCGCCCGCTATTGCTCCTGCTGTCCTCGCCAAGCCAGGTCGAATCCTCACCCCCGCCACCGTCAAAAAGCTATGGTTTACCCTCATCTCTGTAACTGCTCTGTTCGGCTTCTCGCAGGGAAGGAGAGTGGCGCGTTCCTGCCGGAGCTGGAGAAGGGGAAGGATGATGCCATCCTTCCGGCCGCCGTTGCTCCTGCTTTCCTCGCCAAGACTGGTTGAATCTTGACCCCTGCCACCGTCAAAAAGTTAGGGTTTACTTTTGCCCCTTCGTCCCTGTAATAATTGCTATGTTCGGCTTCTAGCAGGGAAGGAGATGGACTCGTGCTTGCCGCCCCCGGAAAAGGACAAGCCACTCGCCCGCCCTGCGCCCAACACCGCTACTGAGAACCTCGTCAATCCAGGTCCAATCCCCACCCTCAAACCCCTAAATAAAATTCATAAAATTAATATGCGAGTACCCTTGGAGGGGTAGCAGTTTCACCATCCTGTGGTCTTTGACTTTGGTACCGTTGCAGGGAAGAAGATGCGCCGCCCTGTGCCGATGACGGATGAGGAGAGGAACAAGATCAAGGAGTTGAAGGAGCAGCACCGGTCAGGGCTCGATGAGTTAGAAGATCTTTTCCAGATACACAGGGAGCTGCGCGACGAACTTCTTTTCAGGCGGAGGTGTCTGGCCGCACGTCTAGTCAGCCGAATCGTCTTCCAGCGCCGTGATGCTGCCTATGTCAAGCGCCATCTTGACATGGGCTTGAAGGTGGGGGATAAGTTGCCGGAGGAGCTCAAGCAGGCTAGGCCACCAATCTCGATGGCCCTTTTCTTGTGGCATGAAATGGGCAGGGCCTTGCACATAGGCATGGATAACTTCCTTGATGAGTACAGCAACACCGAGGAGTGCCAGAGAAGTATGCTAGCGTTGGTGCCCGGGGCTGTTTGTGATGAGAATGGAGCCCCGCGTGATTCTGTTGCCTCCCAAGAGTAGGAATTAAGTCTGTTTGCTAGGTCTGGATGAGTACTTGTTTAATCCTGAAAACGAAATGTTTCTACTGTTTCAATCCCTGAGGTTTGGATTGCTTGTTGTAATCCTGAGGTTTTGCATGGAATTAAGTCTGTTTGTTATGTGTGGATGAGTACTTGCTTAATCCTGAGAATGAA
>NC_057799.1:552416800-552418020 GCF_018294505.1 Triticum aestivum | reverse complement strand
AGTGGATGTAGCTGTGGGCCTGGCCCGGATGTTGCTTCCCGGTGTCCATCTGGGCCGACCTAACACAACCAGGTGGAGAGGTCGACTGGTCAAAGCCCGTCCGTGCAAAGTCAAAGGGCTAGATCCCATGGTCAAACGCTACAGGGTTAGGCGGGACGGGGGCCCTGAGGGGGTAGCAATGCCAACGGAGCATCGTACCGGGCCCTCATACATGCGGGGTGGTGTTGTGGCATGTCCGAAGAGGCGGCACGCATCTCCGGGTTGTGGCCCCCCTCACGGACGGCAATGAAACGATAGTAGACGTTCTGCGGTAACGATGCAGCGTGAATATTATTAAATACTTGGAGCGCGATAAAATAATGAGTTTTTTTACACAACATGGGCACATGTGCTATAGGACAGATGGTAATTTTTCATAATTTTTTGTGATGGAGAAGTATCTGAACACTTCCCTCTATGCGGATTGCTCTTCGCACGTCTACGACTGTGGCCGGCGGCCTCCGGGGGCTAGCATACCGTCAAATCTTCCGTAGGCGGCCTCTCACAAATCTGGAAGTGTTGAGGCGGTTGCAAACGCCCAGCACGCGTCTCCGGTGCGTGCCCCCCCCCTCACGGACGTCGCCGCCGCCGGCACCTGGAGGGGGGAAACGGACGCGTCGGGTCTACACGGAGTGGATGTAGCTGTGGGTTTGGCCCGGATGTTGCTCGAAAGTGTTCCTCTGGGCCGACCTAACACAACCGGGTGGAGAGGTCCACTGGTCAAATCCCCGTCCGTGCAAAGTCAAAGGGCTAGATCCCGTGGTCAAACGCTACAGGGTTAGGCGGGACGGGGGCCCTGGGGGGTAGCAATGCCACCGAAGGGTCGTACCGGCCCCTCATACATGCGGGTGGTGTTGTGGCATGTCCGAAGAGGCGGCACGCATCTCCGGGTTGTGGCCCCCCCTCACAGACGGCAATGAAACGGTAGTAGACGTTCTGCGGTAACGATGCAGCGTGAATATTATTAAATACTTGGAGCGCGATAAAATCATGAGTTTTTTACACAACGTGGGCACATGTGCTATAGGACTGATGGTAATTTTTCATAATTTTTTGTGATGGAGAAGTATATGAACACTTCCCTCTACGCGGATTGCTCTTCGCACGTCTACGACTGTGGCCGGCGGCCTACGGGGGCTAGCATACCGTCAAATCTTGCGTAGGCGGCCTCTCACAAATCT
>NC_057799.1:552286038-552416790 GCF_018294505.1 Triticum aestivum | reverse complement strand
CCAGAGAAGTATGCTAGCGTTGGTGCCCGGGGCTGTTTGTGATGAGAATGGAGCCCCGCGTGATTCTGTTGCCTCCCAAGAGTAGGAATTAAGTCTGTTTGCTAGGTCTGGATGAGTACTTGTTTAATCCTGAAAACGAAATGTTTCTACTGTTTCAATCCCTGAGGTTTGGATTGCTTGTTGTAATCCTGAGGTTTTGCATGGAATTAAGTCTGTTTGTTATGTGTGGATGAGTACTTGCTTAATCCTGAGAATGAAATGTTTCTACTGTTTGAATCCCTGAGTTTAAGCATGGATTTCTTGTTGTAATCCTGAGGTTTTGCATGGAATTAAGTCTGTTTGCTATGTGTTGATGAGCACTTGCTTAATCCTGAGAATGAATTGTTTCTACTGTTTGAATCCCTGAGTTTAAGCATGGATTTCTTGTTGTAATCCTGAGTTTAAGCATGAATTAAGTCTGTTTGCTATGTGTGGATGAGCACTTGCTTAATCCTGAGAATGAAATGTTTCTACTGTTTCATTCCCTGAGTTTAAGCATGGATTTCTTGTTGTAATCCTGGGGTTTCGCATTGAATTAAGTCTGTTTGCTTTGTGTGGATGAGCACTTGCTTAATCCTGAGAATGAAATGTTTCTACTGTTTGAATCCCCCTGAGGTTTTAGCATGGATTTCTTGTTGTAATCCTGGGGTTCCGCATTGAATCAAGTCTGTTTGCTTTGTGTGGATGAGCACTTGCTTAATCCTGAGAATGAAATGTTTCTACTGTTTGAATCCCTGAGGTTTTTGCATGGATTTCTTGTTGTAATCCTGGGGTTCCGCATTGGATTAAGTCTGTTTGCTTTGTGTGGAGGAGCACTTGCTTAATCCTGAGAATAAAATGTTTCTCTTGTTTCAATCCCTGATGTCTTGCACGGATTTCTTGTTGTGCTATAGTGTTGAGCATCATTGCTTACTGTCGGGAGTGCTTCAAATCAACTTGTCTTTTGGTTTTGAGCATTTGATCATCTTGTGAAGTTACAAATGTAGTTTTTGCCTAATAGACTTGCTGGACTATAACATGGAAAGCAAGTATTTGAAGATTAATTTAGATAGAACCCTAATCAGAGCTGAGCATTTTTTTTGCTAAGGCTCATTTTACTATATAACATGTGCTGCTAGTATATATCTGAAAAAAATATATGAAAATGAATAAAGATTGAGAACACACTGTTTGATTATCACATAATTGGATGAACACACTGTTAAAAAAAAAGATATGACTTGAGTTTTCCCCCTTCACTTAAGCTTGTTACAATCGTATTTAAAGGTATTAGAGCAACTCCATTGGTCCGACCCAAACGGACGGCGCATTTGTCCGCTTTTTGTCCGTTTGGGTCGGCCGCCCGCCCGGCGTCCGTCCACTTTTGCATTTGGGTCGGCAGTGCGCCCAATGAGCCGACCCATTTCATGTCCGCATTCAATTTTTAAAAAAAGACCGGCGGGCGATCATGCCAGCGGCCATGTCTCATGCCGGCACCATGCCAGCGCCGGCATACAATGCCGGCTTCAGAAAATATCACCACAGTTCATGCTGGCGCACTCGCTAGCCGGCCGGCACACATGTCAGCACACAAAAAAGGGTGGGACTTGAGTTCGACCACGCCATCACGGCTCCCGTGGTCATGCCGGCACACCTGCCGGCATACAAAAAAGATGGCGCTCGCCGCCATAGATCACTCGTCGTTGAACTTGAGCATGTCGGCCTGCATCTTCTCGAACCATGGCCTCTTCCTTGACGACACGGTGTTGAGATCCACCTTTATGATCTCCACCCCGGTCATCATGCTCGCGAGAGCCACTTCTTTCGCCTTGGTCTTGGCGTTGGCGACCTCGATCTCTAGCATCTTGGCTTGCTTCTCCGCCTCTAACTCGAACATCTTGGCTTGCTTCTCGGCGTCCAGGTCAAGCCTCCTCCTTTGGATCTCCATGAAAGCATCCATTTGATCCGCCTTGAAACGCCGGCGCTCCTCCTCCCTTGAGTCCTTCTTATTCATCATGCCGTCCACGCTTGCGATCAAAGCGTTGGTGGCCGCATCTCGCTTGTCCTCCTTCTTGGAGTTGGTCTTCCCCCGCGGCCGTGTCGGCTCGCCCTCCCCAACATCCTCCACGGCTTTCTTCCCCCCACGCGACTTGAGTGCGGCATATTGCGCCTTGAACTTCTCCTCGTCCTTGATGACCCGATAGCAATGGGAGAGGTTGAAGCACTTGCCATTGTGTTGAACCTTGAATGCCCCCAAAGCTTGAAATGCCTACAAAAATGTTTCCATGCAAGCATATGGGCAAGTGATATGCAAATGAACATGCAAAGGATGAACTTGATGACACAAAAGAGGGCGGCTTGCTAGCATACCATGTCTTGCATGCCGATGCCGCTCACGGGGCGGGCCTTGACGCTCTCAAGAGTGGCGCAAAACTTGTTGCACTCTTGTTGGATCACCCTCCACCGCTTGGAAATGGAGACCCACCCGCGCGTGCTCACAAATTGGTAAGGCGGAAACTTCTTGCGCTCATGAAAATCTCGGTGGACACGAATCCAAAAGGTTGAATGCTTTTGCTCGGCGCCCATCTTGGGGTCTTGTCCAATGTCTCGCCAACACTCGCAAAGAAGTTTGTCCTCGGCCGCCGTATACGCCTTCGTACGCTTGCTCTTGCGCTTCAGCTTAGGACCGGCGGCTTGGTTGGCGAGCTCGTCCTCGAACAAAGGCTCCACGTCGATGTCGCACTCGTCCTCTTCCTCTAGCCCGTAGTCGTCCGGAAACTCGTGGTCGAGGGGGAAGCCGTCCAGGTCGATGCCGACCTGATCACGCATGAAGGCCGCCTGGTCGGGATCATAGCCAGCGGCCGGCGTGAACGCCCCGCGGCCGTCCTGGCTTTGTGTCTCGTCGGGATCGTAGCCAGCGGCCGGCGCACCGCCCTCTAAGATGAGGTTCTGCATGTAGTCCTCGTCGGCGGCGGACGGCATTTCGTCGAACAGGTTGCGGGCGTCCGGGAGCACGCCGGCCGGCGTCTGCCGCGCGCGTTTCCTCGCGCCGCCGGATGACGAGCCACCAGCCACCGGCCACTGGGGTGGAGTTGAGGTCGATGGGCGCGTGCGCGGGCGTGAAAGGCGCGATCACGCTCACTTCGGGCGAGCACTCCCCGGAGAGGCGGGAGGCCTGCGGGTAGACGTGGAAGCCGGGGATCGGGTTGCAAGCCGACGCGCGGGGCGAGTCGGGCAGCACCATCCGAGGAAACGCCGACGAGCCGGTGCTGGCCGCGGCGACGGCGGCTTGGACGAGGCCGTGCTGGCTATGGTAACCCTAGCATGTAGAGCGCCTCCCTCGTTGCCGCCGCGACGCGGGTGTTGGTGACCTCCTGCTGAGCGGCGGCGACGACGGCGGCCTGAGCGGCGACCTCATCCCTCGCGTCCGCGGCGTGCCTCCGGCCCTTCCTCTTGGCCGACTCGCGTGCGCGCTGTTCGGGCGTCATTGTCTTCTTTGGCTTGGCTGTGGCGGCCGTCTTGCGCGGGGCACGAGGCTTGCCTTTCCCGGCGGGGGCGGCGGCGCCGGACGAGGCGAGGGAGGCGAGGCCGGCGGCGGTGTCGAGGTCGATGGCGTCGTCCATGGCTGGTTGGGGCGGGAGCGAGCGCGCGCGGGCGGGAGTGTTTTTGGGAAAAATGGGGGAAATGATGGTGGCTGCCACCGACCGGCGGGCCCGGGGAGAGGAGTAGAGGCGCGCCGCGTCCGTCTCATGTCCGCGCGGACGCAAATCCGGCTCAAAAATGGACCGGGAATGGGTCGCCATGCGGACGCCAAGCGGACACGCGTCCGTTTGGGTCGGCGCGTTGGGCCGCCTTTTGTGTCTGCGCCGACCCAAACGGACGGCGACGGACGAAATGGGTTTTCTCATTGGAGTTGCTCTTATATCGCAAGAAAAATACGAATTTCAAATCAGGGTCTAAAGTAAACATAAAAGACGGTGAGTTGAGGAACAGGTGAAGGCGGGGGATGAGGAGGAAGGAAAGGAAGGCCGGGGTCTGCGTGTGACTCTGTACGCTGACGCATGGCTCCTTTTTGGTGAACCCATAGACCGAGTCTATACGCTCCTCCAGTTGTCTAAAGGTGAAGCGCATCCGAGGCTTATACAGAGCAAGAGTCGAGGGAGAGGGACCAAAACCCCACCGTCCCAAAACCTTCTCCTTGGAGAGCACCATGAGCGGCGGCGGCGAGAACTGGAGCGATTCAGAGAGCGAGGGCGAGGTGAGGGCTCGTGTGGTCCAGCGCAGGCAGCGGCGGGAGGCGGTCGCACGGCGCAGCGAGTACGAAGCGCAGAGAAGGTGGTGGTGTTCGGGAGATCCTCCGTGTTTTTCTGTCTTTTTTTTTTTGCGATTTGGATTGCGGAAACTGCGTGGACTTGCCTGATTTGCCGTCGTACCCGCAAAATTTGCAGGGGACGCTACCACCACCTCGATGAAGGGTCCTTCGGCGGGAGCCCATCTCAAGGTAAAATTGGTGTGCCTGAGCGTCTTCTCCCTTTCCATCTGCTCCGTACGTGATTCGAATCTGGGTGCGCGACGACCCCTGGACATCAAACGATCTTATTTAATATTCTGCTCGGATTGCAAGCAGAAACGTGCAGTCTTAGTTCCCGGTCCAAGTGTTTTGGTGATATATTCCCCTTGTTACTTATGGTTGCGGTTACAGTTGAGTTGTTTTATCACCTGTGCAAGTTTGGGTGGTGCCAATGTGAGCCAGCGGCGCACGTCCGGCATGAGCATATTTGCGGCTATTTACCAAAACACCAGTGTCACATTGCGAGCTCAACTGTGCAAGTGTTTACGGCCATATCCTAAACTTACAAGTCCAACTGCATGCTTCTGCCTACAAGCTCAACTTTTGAACTGTACACCCTATTTACTACTCCCTTCGTTCAAAAAAACTTGTCCCAAGTTTGTCCCTCAAATAGATGTATCTAGCACTAACTTGATGCTAAATACATTTATTTAAGGGACAAACTTTTTCGGACAGAGGGAGTACTAACAAATTAGTATATTCAATTTGTGAGGGCTGTTCTCTCTATATAAGAAATCGTGTACTAGTGTTTTGGTGATTGTTCTTCCTTGCTAAATTACGTGAGTAAAAGTTGTCAATCTTACTTGTCAATTGATTAAAACTGTAGTGACAGGATAACTAGTTCATATACACATGTAAAAGAGACAAGAATACGTAGTACTTTGCAGGCTACCTACAGTTAGTACAAGTTTTCTTACACCATGACGTGAAACCTCAGTATATAAGATCAATGTAAGAATTTTGTCCTAAATTCAGAAATTGTCTTGACTGACTGAAAAGTGTCAACGCCGATGCCGTGCCGATTGCTATTTGAAGTTAGGCATTACATCTTACTCGCTAAATTACGTAAGTCGATTAGTGTTTTCACTAGTAGAAAACTGGGCTTTGGTCACAGGGCAATATTCATATTAGTCCCGGTTCAGTCACGAACCGGGACTAATGCGAGCATTGGTCCCGGTTCATGCGGCCAGGGGCCTGCCGGGCCTCGTGGGGGCATTGGTCCCGGTTGGTGGGACAAACCGGGACCAATGGGCCACGCTCCTGGCCCACCACCCTTTAGTCCCGGTTCATACCACAAACCGGGACTAAAGGGTTGGTCCTAGTTGCGGCCAGTGTTTAGTCCCATCTCGCCAACCGAAGGGCGCTCACACCAGTTTATAAGCCCGTCCCTCTCTGCCTTGTTGAGCTCCTCTCAAAGTGAAAATAGATGCCCTTATACAGGGAATTTGACCTAAATTCATAGTAAATTTCTTTGAATTTCATAGAAATTTATTATGAATTTAGGTTGAATTTCTCTATAGGCGCATCTATGTTCATTTTTTATAGTAAATAAAATAAATAAACCTTAATAAAATAAATAAACCTTAATAAAATAAAATAAACTATAGTAACTAAAATAAATAAACCTTAATAAATTAAATAAAAATAGCAGCACTAAAATAAATAAAAATAGCAGCAGTAAAATAAATAAAAATAAAATAATTAAAGTAAAATACATAAGTAATTAGAAATAAAATAAATAAGTTTTTTGTTGTAAGTAGAAACAAAACAAAACAAATAAAGCAAAAGAGAAAACAAAAAACAGAGGAAAAAATTATGCCACCTACTGGGCCACCACGGCCTGAATACGACTTGAAACCCATCCATGGCCAGGATTCAGGCCCGCAGAAGGCCCAGTAGGCCCCACAGGCAAAGAGAACGGTTAGGCCCGAAAGCCTGCAGTTGAGAGGAGCTCGAGAGGGTGGGCGCAGCAGCGCTTATAAACCACTCTCGAGCCCTCTCAACTAGCGAGGTGGGACTAAACTTTTGACGCGGGGCAGCACAAGGCCTTTGGTCCCGGTTGGTGCCACCAACCGGGACTAAAGGGGGTCATTGGTCCCGGTTCGTGGCACCAACCGGGACCAAAGGCCTTTAGTCCCGGTTGGTGCCACGAACCGGGACCAATGAGTTCCCTATATATACCCCATCGCCACAGCAGAGCACTCCACAGTGCTCTGTTTTTTTTGGCCGGCGAGGGGAGGGCATTTGGGTGCTCTAGCTCACCTCCTATGCACATGAGGTGTTCGATGAAATGTCTGAGCCACACTAGTTAATCTTTCTCCTCTCGAAACTCGACCTCCGAGCTCCATTTCCCCCGAGATTTGTCTAGGTTTAGCGGTCCGTCACGTCCCGTCCCCGTCTTCACCGCCGTCGATCGCCCGCGCCGATCTCGTCGCCAACACCATCGTGGTGAGCCTCTTGTTCTTATCTTCTTTCTGAAAGGAAAAAAATCTTACTTTAGATAGATACTTGTCTAATTTTGTTACTTTTATTATTCCTTCTTATTACATAGTGCGATGGTTTTGGTATCCGCCCCCGTCGGCCCTCGTCCTGTCTATGATTCGGATGTGGTATATATTATCTTTTTATAACTATTTGGTTCATTTATTGTTTATGACAAATATACCGACCAACGTGACATAGATTTTATTTATCTAGGAGGTGGTTGAACCGGAAATTCTAACCGACCCTATTGTCGAGAGGTTAAATTTAGTTGAAGAAGAAAGCAATTACTTGAAGAAAAAATAAAAAAAATTGAGGAGGAGAAGATGATATTGGAGTTGCATGTTGCGGATGTCGTCGATGATCACAAGATCAAGATGGATGCAATGCTCTTGAAGATTAGAAAGATTAGAAAATATGCCATTCATACCGAGGCTTGGTATCATTATGCCGTTGGATCAATTGTTACCTTGGTTGCGATTATGATCGCATTTGTTTTCGCATTGAAATGTTTTACATAGTTTAAATGTATGGTTTAATTAAGTAGATGCTCTGGAGAGCTATATATATGTTGTTAGATGAGAACTATGTATGTACTTTGGTTTTAATGTGATGATGAACTTCTATTAATTTGGTCACTTAATTATCTATTCATGATGTTCTGTAATGGTTTTTGACGCACTTAATTATATATAATGCACGCAGATGAACCGGCAATGGATGTATGGTGACAGACACACCTCCGAGTACATTAAGGGCGTGCATGATTTTCTCGAAGTGGCTGAGGCAAACAAGCAGAATGGTTTTATGTGTTGTCCATGCCCTATATGTGGGAATACGAAGTCTTACTCTGACCGGGAAATCCTTCACACCCACCTGCTTTACAAGGGTTTCATGCCACACTATAATGTTTGGACGAGGCACGGAGAAATAGGGGTTATGATGGAAGACGGCGAAGAAGAAGAGGACGATGACAACTATGTGCCCCCTGAATACGGTGATGCTGCAACGGGGGAAGCTGCTGAAGATCAAGAGGAACCAGACGATGTGCCCAATGATGCTGCAAGGGGGGAAGCTGCTGAAGATCAAGAGGAACCAGTGCCCGATGATGATGATCTCTGCCGGGTCATTGTCGATGCAAGGATGCAATGCGAAAGTCAAAAGGAGAAGCTGAAGTTCGATCGCATGTTAGAGGATCACAAAAAAGGGTTGTACCCCAATTGCGAAGATGGCAACACAAAGCTCGGTACCGTACTGGAATTGCTGCAGTGGAAGGCAGAGAATGCTGTGCCTGACAAAGGATTTGAGAAGCTATTGAAAATATTGAAGAAGAAGCTTCCAAAGGATAACGAATTGCCCGACAGTACATACGCAGCAAAGAAGGTTGTATGCCCTCTAGGATTGGAGGTGCAGAAGATACATGCATGCCCTAATGACTGCATCCTCTACCGCGGTGCGTACAAGGATCTGAACGCATGCCCGGTATGCGGTGCATTGCGGTATAAGATCAGACGAGATGACCCTGGTGATGTTGACGGCCAACCCCCCAGGAAGAGGGTTCCTGCGAAGGTGATGTGGTATGCTCCTATAATACCACGGTTGAAACGTCTGTTCAGAAACGAAGAGCATGCCAAGTTGATGCGATGGCACAGTGAGGACCATAAGAAAGACGGGAAGTTGAGGGCACCCGCTGACGGGTCGCAGTGGAGAAAAATCGAGAGAAAGTACTGGGTTGAGTTTGCAGCTGACCCAAGGAACGTATGGTTTGGTTTAAGCGCGGATGGCATTAATCCTTTCGGGGAGCAGAGCAGCAATCACAACACCTGGCCCGTGACTCTATGTATGTATAACCTTCCTCCTTGGATGTGCATGAAGCGGAAGTTCATTATGATGCCAGTTCTCATCCAAGGCCCTAAGCAACCCGGCAACGACATTGATGTGTACCTAAGGCCATTAGTTGAAGAACTTTTACAGCTGTGGAATGGAAACGGTGTACGTACGTGGGATGAGCACAAACAGGAGGAATTTAACCTGCACGCATTGCTGTTTGTAACCATCAACGATTGGCCCGCTCTCAGTAACCTTTCAGGACAGACAAACAAGGGATACCACGCATGCACGCACTGTTTAGATGACACTGAAAGTATATACCTGGACAAATGCAGGAAGAATGTGTACCTGGGCCATCGTCGATTTCTTCCGACCAACCATCAATGTCGAAAGAAAGGCAAGCATTTCAAAGGCGAGGCAGATCACCGGAAGAAGCCCGCCATGCGTACCGGTGATCACGTACTTGCTATGGTCAATGATTTACACGTAATCTTTGGAAAGGGTCCCGGCGGACTAGCTGTTCCGAATGACGCTGAGGGACACGCACCCATGTGGAAGAAGAAATCTATATTTTGGGACCTACCCTACTGGAAAGAGCTAGAGGTCTGCTCTTCAATCGACGTGATGCACGTGACGAAGAACCTTTGCGTGAACCTGCTAGGCTTCTTGGGCGTGTATGGGAAGACAAAAGATACACCTGAGGCACGGGAGGACCTGCAACGTTTGCACGAAAAAGACGGCATGCCTCCGAAGCAGTATGAAGGTCCTGCCAGCTACGCTCTTACGAAAGAAGAGAAAGAAATCTTCTTTGAATGCCTGCTCAGTATGAAGGTCCCGACTGGCTTCTCGTCGAATATAAAGGGAATAATAAATATGCCAGAGAAAAAGTTCCAGAACCTAAAGTCTCATGACTGCCACGTGATTATGACGCAACTGCTTCCGGTTGCATTGAGGGGGCTTCTACCGGAAAACGTCTGATTAGCCATTGTGAAGCTATGTGCATTCCTCAATGCAATCTCTCAGAAGGTGATCGATCCAGAAATCATACCAAGGCTAAGGAGTGATGTGGCGCAATGTCTTGTCAGTTTCGAGCTGGTGTTCCCACCATCCTTCTTCAATATCATGACGCACGTCCTAGTTCATCTAGTCGACGAGATTGTCATTCTGGGGCCCGTATTTCTACACAATATGTTCCCCTTTGAGAGGTTCATGGGAGTCCTAAAGAAATATGTCCGTAACCGCGCTAGGCCAGAAGGAAGCATCTCCATGGGCCATCAAACAGAGGATGTCATTGGGTTTTGTGTTGACTTCATTCCTGGCCTTAAGAAGATAGGTCTCCCTAAATCGCGGTATGAGGGGAGACTGACTGGAAAAGGCACGCTTGGAGGGGACTCAATAATATGCAGGGACGGATATTCTTGGTCTCAAGCACACTACACAGTTCTACAGAACTCTACCTTGGTGACCCCGTATGTCGATGAACACAAGAACAGTCTGCGCTCCAAACACCCGGAGCAGTGTGACGACTGGATTACATGTGAACACATCAGGACTTTCAGCAGTTGGTTGGAAACACGTCTCAGAGGTGACACCACTGTTTGTGATGAGTTGTACTCGTTGTCCAGGGGACCATCTTCGACTGTATTGACTTACAAAGGGTACGAGATAAATGGGAATACATTTTACACTATCGCCCAAGATCAAAAGAGCACCACCAAAACAGCGGTGTCCGCTTTGATGCAGCAACCGAGAGGGGAAAGGACACATATTATGGTTACATAATGGACATATGGGAACTTGACTACGGACATGATTTTAAGGTCCCTTTGTTTAAGTGCAAATGGGTCAATCTGTCAGGAGGCGGGGTACAGGTAGACCCACAGTACGGAATGACAACAGTGGATCTGAACAATCTTGGGTACACTGACGAACCGTTCGTCCTAGCCAATGATGTGGCACAGGTTATCTATGTGAAGGACATGGCTACCAGACCGAGAAAAAGAAAAGATAAGGAAGCGAATACATCATACGATGAGCCAAAGCGCCACATAGTTCTTTTAGGAAAAAGGGACATTGTGGGAGTGGAGGGCAAGACAGACATGTCTGAAGATTATGAAAAGTTTCATGAAATTCCTCCCTTCTAAGTCAAGGCTGACCCAAGCATCCTGATAAACGATGAAGATTGTCCATGGTTACGGCGCAATAAGCAAATGACACAAGCGAAGAAAAAGTGAAGACTTTCTCCTGCAACTATTATGATGATACCATGCCAACTTTGTAACAGACGAGTATGATACCATTGTCCGTTTTGTACACGAAGTGCATCTAGTTTTTGCCGTAACCCTCTCAACTTTCTTGCACATGCTATGTGGATGAAATGATGATACCATGCCAACTTTCAACCTTTTCAGAGTTTTGAAATGTTTTTCAATTTTAGGGTCTTATAGCTCAAAATAATTAGTAAATGCATGAAAAATAACAGGCCAAAAATTAAAAATTACGCCACCTACTGGGCCACCACGGCCTGAATACGATTAGAAACCCATCCATGGGCCAGGATTCAGGCCCGCAGAAGGCCCAGTAGGCCCACAGGCATGTACAGAGAGGTTAGGCCCGTAAGCCTGCTTTAGAGAGGAGCTCGACAGCTCAGGCGCACCACACCTTATAAACAGGTGCCGCTCTCTCTCAGCTAGCGAGGTGGGACTAAACTCCCACCACCACGCCGCTGTGCATGGCCATTGGTCCCGGTTGGTGGCACGAACCGGGACCAATTCCACCCTTTGGTCCCGGTTGGTGCCACGAACCGGTACTAATGAGGATGTGGCCTCACGAGCACCTTTAGTACCGGTTCGTGGCACGAACCGGTACTAGAGTTTCTTACTAAGCAGTTTTTTAGTCCCACCTCGCTAGCTGAGAGGCACTAGGAGCGGTTTATAAGCCCTGAGTGCAGAGACGATGAAGAAGAGGCGCAATGCTCCCCTTCATGTTGCTTAGCTTCAAGCCTTGAAGAATAAGGTAGACTGCATGGAGCTATGTGCAGTGCAGTCTACACTATTCCGAAAGGCTTGAAGCTAATCAACGAGCATTGCGCCTCTTTTTTATTTTTAATAACTTATTACAACTCCGGACTTCTTGTGTTACGACAAAATAAAATAAACTTTAATAAAATTTATGAAACTAAAATTAACAAAGTATTTTCTGTTCAAAATATTATAAGAAACCTCTAGTATTATTGAAACTAAAATCATATAAAATTGATGCAACTAAAATTATCGAAGTATTTTCTGTTCAAAATCATTAAAAGCAAAAAGAATTTTCATAAAGAACTTTTTTTGATAGAAACTTTAATAGAAAAAAGAATTATCATAAAGTAGTAAAATAAATAAGTAATTAGAAACAAAATAAAATAAAATAAATAAGTTTTTTGTTGTAAGTAGAAACAAAACAAAATAAATAAAGCAAAAAAGAAAACAAAAAAACTAAATACAGCAAAAAGAATTTTCATAAAGAACTTTTTTTGATAGAAACTTTAATAGCAAAAAGAATTATCATAAAGTAAAATAAATAAGTAATTAGAAACAAAATAAAATAAAATAAATAAGTTTTTTGTTGTAAGTAGAAACAAAACAAAATAAATAAAGCAAAAAAGAAAACAAAAAACTAAATACAGCAAAAACAATTGTTGGGGTGCTGCCCGCTGGGCCTTCCAACCCTCGGGTTTGCAAATACAGGCCCAGAAGGGCTAGAAGGCTCAACGGGCAGGGCGCCAAAGTTAGGCCCAGAAGCCTGCTATAGAGAGGAGTTCGAGACAGCCGCTGCGCCGGGGCTTTTAAACTAGTGCGGGCGCCCCTCGGCTAGCGAGGTGGGACTAAACTTTTGGCCGCGACGCGGGCAGCAAGAGGCCTTTGGTCCCGGTTGGTGCCACCAACCGGGACCAAAGGCCGCCGCTTCCCGCCCTTTGGGCTGCTGAAAAGAGGGCTTTGGTCCCGGTTGGTGGCACCAACCGGGACTAATGCCTACCTTTAGTCCCGGTTGGTGTCACGAACCGGGACTAAAGGCTTTGCTATCTAAGCAAACACTTAGGAAATTTTTCAGAGTTCATCTGCAGTTTGCCCCGACGACGCCGACGCCGCCAGGCTGCCCCGACGCCGCCCGCCGCCCCGACACCGCCAGGCTGCCCCGACGCCGCCCGCCGCCCCCGCCGTCGCCGTCGCCGTTGCCCGCGCCCTCGCCGTCAGCCGCGCCCCTGCCCCGACGCGCGCCGCCCCGGCCCGTCCCCGTCGTCACCGTCGCCCTGCCCCGCCCTTCACCGCCGTTGCCCCCTACCCCGAGCGCGCGCCCACTGCCCCGTCGCCATCCTCGCCGCCGACCCCGCGGTCCTCCTCACCTTGGTCCGGCCGGCGCCGTCCCTAGCATTTTTTGTTTTTTTTCATATATATATATGCTTGTTTTTTATATATATGTAGATATATATGCTTGTTATCATAATTGTTTTTGTTCATATATATATATATATATGTAATGATTTTTTTAATAGAATATGATGTTTTTTTCATAGATGATCACATATATGATGTATGCATGGATGTGGATGAAATATGATGTTTTTTTGTTCATAGAACATGATGAAATATGAACAATGCATTAGGCAAAACCTTTACTTTTTTTCGAAATATGAACATGATGAAATATGAACAATGATGAAATAGGAAGAAAGGAGAAGAAGAGGAGAGGAAGAAGAGGAGAGGAAGAAGAGGAGAAATAAATAAGAAGAGGAAAAAAGAAGAAAAAGAAGAGGAGAAGAAGAAAGGAATAGAAGAGAAGAATAAAAAATAGAAAAAATTCTATTTTTTCTTCTTCTCTCCTCTATTCCTTTCTTCTTCTCCTCTTTTTTCTTCTTCTTTTTTTTTCTTCGATCTTCTCCTCTATTCCTTTTCTTCTTCTCCTCTTTTTATTTCTTCTTTGTTTTCTTATGTTTTATCGGGTCTGTCGTTGTCGATATACCCCTCTCCCGATAACTTTAACACGAGGGGGGTCGATATACCCCCTCCCCGATAATATTATTTTCCCATGTACGTATGTCGTCGTTGTCGATATAACCCCCTCCCAATAACTTCAACACGTGGGGGGGGGGGTCGATATACCCCCTCCCCGATAACATTATTTTCCCATGTATGTATGTCATCGTTGTCGATATATATAACTCCCTCCCAGATAACTTCGACATGATGGACGGTCGATATTTATACCCCCTCTCGACCGTGATAACTTATACCACGGGAGCACCCCCCGGCCCTCTCGATCGACCAAAACTCTCGAGGACACCCAGACCCTAGAAAAAACGATGTCGGTCTCCAACCCCCTCCCGCCGCGCCCCTACCCTTGAAGCGTTGTCGAGGCCACCCCAAACCCGGAATAAGCTAGGTCTACGTTTGCACTAACCACTTGCTGTCATGGTTGTGTAATAATTGCCATGTTGTAATATTTGCAGAAACAATGGAGCACAGACGAGACGAGCAAGCAAAAGAGGTGTTGGGGGACATAATCTTAGCCGGAGGTGATATCTTGTCGTATCTTAACGACAATGATGGTCTGGAAGAACAGGGTGAAGAAGCAGGCTACGGTGATCGAAGAGTGGAGGAGGAAAGACATGATTATGATGGCTCCGGTGACCCAATGCTGGTGCAAGAAGGAGCCCGTGGTGACGGCTCCGGTGACCGAACAGAGTCCGGCCAGGTAAATATATTAGTTAAGCCTGTGCTGACTAGCTAATTGATGCATTCATTGTTTTGGTATGTACACATATTAATTAACACTCGTCTTTCTTCTTTTTTCTAGCCCTCCGGATCGAGCACAACTGCGGTAAAGAGAGAGGCCCGAAGAGAAAGTTGCGCTCGGATGAAAGGTTTGAGATCACAGCAATCGCACGCGACGGGCAACCGATTGAACCCATCCGGACAAAGGATGCATTTGCTACTCAGTGCGGGGTTCTAGTTAGGGACAAGATCCCGATCAGCATCCAGCAATGGTATAAGCCTAAGTAGGAAGACCCTGAGGTGTCTTATGTCAATGATATGCAGAAAGATGATCTTTGGACTGAGCTGAAGGCAAATTTCACCCTACCGCCAGAGGAGGATCCGGAGAAGCCAGTTAAAGAGAAATTAATCAAGTCTCATGCTCTTAAGAAGATGGCAGACCTATTCAGGAGGTGGAAGAATGAGATGAAAACGTTTGTCGACAAAGAAGAGACACCAGAATTCATCGGCCGGTATGAGAAGATCAGAGATCACTGGCCCGCATTTGTGGCCCATAAGACATCGGAAAAGGGTAAGAAGATGTGAGCGACAAACAAGAAGAATGCTGCGAAGAAGAAGCTTCACCATCGCACGGGGTCAGGTGGCTACCTCAAAGCCCGGCCTAAGTGGGCCAAGCCTGAGAATGATCTGCTTGAAAAAGGGATCGAACCACAGACAATGAACTGGACAGACCGTTGCCGGACTTGGTTCTTCGGGGCTGGCGGAACCTTGGACTAGGGAGGTGCGTTTGGACGAACGAGCTTTTGAGAAAACCAGTCAAGAAGATTCAGCAATATATCGATGCAGCGCAGGAAGGGACGTTCGTTCCAGATAGTGAGAACGACGAGCTCACAATGGCCCTCGGGAATCCTGAGCACCTTGGAAGGACACGAGGCACGCCAGGCTCCGTTCCGTGGAAGGCTGGTTTTCCGGACGCAGGCGGTTACAAAAGCCAGGAGAGGAGGAAAAAAATGGAGCAGACCCAAATTCAGAAGCTGCACGAAAGGGTTCAAGCGCTAGAGGAACGAGACGGCAATCGACATGCCAAAACTACCCCCGAAGCTACCCCGCCATCTCAGCGGAGAAGCAGCGTGGCTTCCACCGAGCTGCTTCGGCCGGAGCATGTCTTGACGGCTCCTGCTAGCTACCCCGTGGATGCTATCACGGAGTCTCAACATTGCCACCTTATGGCGCAATGGCAGAACTTCAAAGTCAAGGCGGCTGTTGGCTCTGTTTTACCTCCTGAACCCGGCGCAACCTACCACTGCCGGCCGATTCCAGAAGGATATGCTAGGGTGATGGTGGATGAAATAACAGAGGGATTTGAGGGCCTCCAGCTTGACTACCCTACCGGTGAAGGGGAGACTCGGCTGGGTTTAGCTCTGAAGACTCCGTGCCTATGGCGGAAGGAGCTCATTAACCTTCCGAACTGGATGCCTCCGGCGAGTAAGGGCACTCCGCCGCCGCCTCCTCCTCCGGCGAGTGATCAGGGCACTCAGCCTCCTTCTCCGGCGCGTGGCGGCACTCCGCCTCCTCCTCCGCCTCCTCCTCTGGGAGTGATCAGGGCACTCATCAGCCTCCTTCTCCGGCGCGTGGCGGCACTCCGCCTCCTCCTCCGCCTCCTCCTCTGGGAGTGATCAGGGCACTCATCAGCCTCCTTCTCCGGCGCGTGGCGGCACTCCGCCTCCTTCTCCGCCCGCGCCGGCGTGCCAGAGCAGCCAGCCTCCTCCTTCTCCGCCTCGTCAGCAAGGGCGGAAGAGACCCGCCACCGCTCCAGCTGCTCCGGCGCGTCGTAGTCCTTCTCCTCCGCCTCGTAAGCAAGGAAAGAAGACAGCCGCAGCCGCTCCGTCTGCTCTGCCGGCGTCTAGCAGTACAGCTGCCAGAGGCGGGAGGCAATACAGATTCGGTCCTTCTCTGAAGACTCCAGAGAAGTTACCATACGAGAGGACCGAGGAGGAGAACACGAAGATCGTGCGAGCCGAAGTGAAGAACTTCTTTGAAGGGGTGAAAGCAAAGAAACATCCACCTCCAGAGGAGAAGGTAGATCCGGTGAAAGCGAAGCGCACTCTGGATGCCCTGACAAAACCACCAAAGTCTCCGCCGAAAGGCAACTATGAGCGCATTATTGCAAAGACATTTGTCGAAGCGGAGCGGTCGGGAAGTACTGTCAGTGATCAAAGGTTAAAAGAACGACGAGCTGGGAAAAAAATTGCCCAGCTCGGCGAACAAGCGAACCAATCATGCCCCCCGCTCAAGGTGTCTAAAGACATCGTCGCTGATGATCCGAGGATGGTGGCCGGTTATAGCAATCTTGGAGATTACCTGCCCGACGATGTACATTATGAAATCATGGAGGTGGACGAACACAAATACCATTACGGGAAGCCTCTCGTCAAAGATGAAAGATCTCTAACAACGATGATGCGAAGATTACATGATTGGTACATGAAAACCTGCAGAGAGTTTGATGGGATGAATACTTTGAAGGAAATATGCCCTAGAGGCAATAATAAAGTATTATTTATTTCCTTGTATCATGATAAATGTTTACTATTCATGCTAGAATTGTATTAACCGGAAACATAATACATGTGTGAATATATAGACAAACAGAGTGTCACTAGTATGCCTCTACTTGACTAGCTCGTTAATCAAAGATGGTTATGTTTCCTAGCCATAGACATAAGTTGTCATTTGATTAACGAGATCACCTCATTAGGAGAATGACGTGATTGACTTGACCCATTCCGTTAGCTTAGCACGCGATCGTTTAGTATGTTGCTATTTGCTTTCTTCATGACTTATACATGTTCCTATGACTATGAGATTATGCAACTCCCGTTTACCGGAGGAACACTTTGTGTGCTACCAAACGTCACAACGTAAATGGGTGATTATAAAGGTGCTCTACAGGTGTCTCCAAAGGTACTTGTTGGGTTGGCGTATTTCGAGATTAGGATTTGTCACTCCAATTGTCGGAGAGGTATCTCTGGGCCCACTCGGTAATGCACATCACTATAAGCCTTGCAAGCATTGTGACTAATGAGTTAGTTGCGGGATGATGTGTTACGGAACGAGTAAAGAGACTTGCCGGTAACGAGATTGAACTAGGCATCGAGATACCGACGATCAAATCTCGGGCAAGTAACATACCAGTGACAAAGGGAACAACGTATGTTGTTATGCGGTCTGACCGATAAAGATCTTCGTAGAATATGTGGGAGCCAATATGGGCATCCAGGTCCCGCTATTGGTTATTGACCGGAGACGTGTCTCGGTCATGTCTACATAGTTCTCGAACCCGTAGGGTCCGCACGCTTAACGTTACGATGACAGTTTTATTGAGTTTTGATGTACCGAAGGAGTTCAGAGTCCTGGATGAGATCGGGGATATGAAGAGGAGTGTCGAAATGGTCGAGACGTAAAAATCGATATATTGGACGACTATATTCGGACTTCGGAAAGGTTCCGAGTGATTCGGGTATTTTTCGAAGTACCGGAGAGTTACGGGAATTCGTATTGGGCCTTAATGGGCCATACGGGAAAGGAGAGAAAGGCCTCAAAAGGTGGCCGCACCCCTCCCCATGGTCTGGTCCGAATTGGACTAGGGAAGGGGGGCGCACCCTTCCTTCTTTCTCCTTCCCCCTTCCCTTCTCCTACTCCCACAAGGAAAGGAGGAGTCCTACTCCCGGTGGGAGTAGGACTCCCCCTATGTCGCGCCTCTCCCCTTGGCCGGCTGCCTTCCCCTTGCTCCTTTATATACGGGGGCAGGGGGGCACCCCAGAGATACAACAATTGATCCTTGAGATCTCTTAGCCGTGTGCGGTGCCCCCCTCCACCATATTACACCTCGATAATACCGTTGCGGAGTTTAGGCGAAGCCCTGCGTCGGTGGAACATCATCATCATCACCACGCCGTCGTGCTGACGAAACTCTCCCTCAACACTCGGCTGGATCGGAGTTCGAGGGACGTCATCGAGCTGAACGTGTGTAGAACTCGGAGGTGCCGTACGTTCGGTACTTGATCGGTCGGATCGTGAAGATGTACGACTACATCAACTGCGTTGTGATAACGCTTCCGCTGTCGGTCTACGAGGGTACGTGGACAACACTCTCCCCTCTCGTTGCTATGCATCACCATGATCTTGCGTGTGCGTAGGAATTTTTTTGAAATTACTACGTTCACCAACAGTGGCATCCGAGCCAGGTTTTATGCGTTGATGCTATGCACGAGTAGAACACAAGTGAGTTGTGGGCGATATAAGTCATACTGCTTACCAGCATGTCATACTTTGGTTCAGCGGTATTGTGAGATGAAGCGGCCCGGACCGACATTACGCGTACGCTTACGCGAGACTGGTTTCACCGTTCGGAGCACTCGTTGCTTAAAGGTGACTGGCGGGTGTCTGTCTCTCTCACTTTAGTTGAACCGAGTGTGGCTACGCCCGGTCCTTGCGAAGGTTAAAACAACACCAACTTGACAAACTATCGTTGTGGTTTTGATGCGTAGGTAAGAACGGTTCTTGCTAAGCCCGTAGCAGCCACGTAAAATATGCAACAACAAAGTAGAGGACGTCTAACTTGTTTTTGCAGGGCATGTTGTGATGTGATATGGTCAAGACATGATGTGATATAATGTGTTGTATGAGATGATCATGTTTTGTAACCGAGTTATCGGCAACTGGCAGGAGCCATATGGTTGTCGCTTTATTGTATGAGATGCAATCGCCATGTAATAGTTTTACTTTATCACTAAGCGGTAGCGATAGTCGTAAAAGCAATAAGTTGGCGAGACGACAACGATGCTACGATGGAGATCAAGGTGTCGCGCCGGTGACGATGGTGATCATGACGGTGCTTCGGAGATGGAGATCACAAGCACGGTGCGTCGGAGATGGAGATCACAAGCAAAAGATGTTGATGGCCATATCATATCACTTATATTGATTGCATGTGATGTTAATCCTTTATGCATCTTATCTTGCTTTGTTTGACGGTAGCATTATAAGATGATCCTTCACTAAATTATCAAAGTATAAGTGTTCTCCCTGAGTATGCACCGTTGCGAAAGTTCTTCGTGCTGAGACACCACGTGATGATCGGGTGTGATAGGCTCTACGTTCAAATACAACGGGTGCAAAACAGTTGCACACGCGGAATACTCAGGTTAAACTTGATGAGCCTAGCATATAACAGATATGGCCTCAGAACACGGAGACCGAAAGGTCGAGCGTGAATCATATAGTAGATATGATCAACATAGTGATGTTCACCATTGAAACTACTCCATCTCACGTGATGATCGGACATGGTTTAGTTGATATGGATCACGTGATCACTTAGAGGATTAGAGGGATGTCTATCTAAGTGGGAGTTTTTAAGTAATATGATTAATTGAACTTGAATTTATCATGAACTTAGTACCTGATAGTATTTTGCTTGTCTATGTTAATTGTAGATAGATGGCCCGTGCTGTTGTTCCGTTGAATTTTAATGCGTTTCTTGAGAAAGCAAAGTTGAAAGATGATGGTAGCAATTACACAGACTGGGTCTGTAACTTGAGGATTATCCTCATTGCTGCACAGAAGAATTACGTCCTGGAAGCACCGCTGGGTGCCAGGCCTGCTGCAGGAGCAACACCAGATGTTATGAACGTCTGTAGCATTTCTGATATTATATGTGGATGACATATTACTGATTGGAAATGATATAGAATTTCTGGATAGCATAAAGGGATACTTGAATAAGAGTTTTTCAATGAAAGACCTCGGTGAAGCTGCGTATATATTGGGCATCAAGATCTATAGAGATAGATCAAGACGCTTAATTGGACTTTCACAAAGCACATACCTTGACAAAGTTTTGAAGAAGTTCAAAATGGATCAAGCAAAGAAAGGATTCTTGCCTATGTTGCAAGGTGTGAAGTTGAGTAAGACTCAATGCCCGACCACTGCAGAAGATAGAGAGAAGATGAAAGATGTCCCCTATGCTTCAGCCATAGGCTCTATCATGTATGCAATGCTATGTACTAGACCTGATGTATGCCTTGCTATAAGTCTAGCAGGAAGGTGCCAAAGTAATCCAGGAGTGGATCACTGGACAGCGGTCAAGAACATCCTGAAATACCTGAAAAGGACTAAGGATATGTTTCTCGTATATGGAGGTGACAAAGAGCTCATCGTAAATGGTTACGTTGATGCAAGCTTTGACACGGATCCGGACGATTCTAAATCGCAAACCGGATACGTATTTACATTGAACGGTGGAGCTGTCAGTTGGTGCAGTTCTAAACAAAGCGTCGTGGCGGGATCTACATGTGAAGCGGAGTACATAGCTGCTTCCGAAGCAGCAAATGAAGGAGTCTGGATGAAGGAGTTCATATCCGATCTAGGTGTCATACCTAGTGCATCGGGTCCTATGAAAATCTTTTGTGACAATACTGGTGCAATTGCCTTGGCAAAGGAATCCAGATTTCACAAGAGAACCAAGCACATCAAAAGACGCTTCAATTCCATCGGGATTTAGTCCAGGTGGGAGACATAGAAATTTGCAAGATACATACGGATCTGAATGTTGCAGACCCGTTGACTAAGCCTTTTCCACGAGCAAAACATGATCAGCACCAAGGCTCCATGGGTGTAAGAATCATTACTGTGTAATCCAGATTATTGACTCTAGTGCAAGTGGGAGACTGAAGGAAATATGCCCTAGAGGCAATAATAAAGTATTATTTATTTCCTTGTATCATGATAAATGTTTATTATTCATGCTAGAATTGTATTAACCGGAAACATAATACATGTGTGAATATATAGACAAACATAGTGTCACTAGTATGCCTCTACTTGACTAGCTCGTTAATCAAAGATGGTTATGTTTCCTAGCCATAGACATAAGTTGTCATTTGATTAACGAGATCATCTCATTAGGAGAATGACGTGATTGACTTGACCCATTCCGTTAGCTTAGCACTCGATCGTTTAGTATGTTGCTATTTGCTTTCTTCATGACTTATACATGTTCCTATGACTATGAGATTATGCAACTCCCATTTACCGGAGGAACACTTTGTGTGCTACCAAATATCACAACGTAAATGGGTGATTATAAAGGTGCTCTACAGGTGTCTCCAAAGGTACTTGTTGGGTTGGCGTATTTCGAGATTAGGATTTGTCACTCCAATTGTCGGAGAGGTATCTCTGGGCCCACTCGGTAATGCACATCACTATAAGCCTTTCAAGCATTGTGACTAATGAGTTAGTTGCGGGATGATGTGTTACGGAATGAGTAAAGAGACTTGCCGGTAACGAGATTGAACTAGGTATCGAGATACCGACGATCAAATCTCGGGCAAGTAACATACCGGTGACAAAGGGAAGAACGTATGTTGTTATGCTGTCTGACCGATAAAGATCTTCGTAGAATATGTGGGAGCCAATATGGGCATACAGGTCCCGCTATTGGTTATTGACCGGAGACGTGTTTCGGTCATGTCTACATAGTTCTCGAACCCGTAGGGTCCGCACGCTTAACGTTACGATGACAGTTTTATTGAGTTTTGATGTACCGAAGGAGTTCGGAGTCCCGGATGAGACCGGGGATATGACGAGGAGTCTCGAAATGGTCGAGACGTAAAAATCGATATATTGGACGACTATATTCGGACTTCGGAAAGGTTCCGAGTGATTCGGGTATTTTTCGGAGTACCGGAGAGTTACGGGAATTCGTATTGGGCCTTAATGGGCCATACGGGAAAGGAGAGAAAGGCCTCAAAAGGTGGCCGCACCCCTCGCCATGGTCTGGTCCGAATTGGACTAGGGAAGGGGGGGCGCACTCTTCCTTCTTTCTCCTTCCCCCTTCCCTTCTCCTACTCCCACAAGGAAAGGAGGAGTCCTACTCACGGTGGGAGTAGGACTCCCCCCTATGGCGCGCCTCTCCCCTTGGCCGGCTGCCTTCCCCTTGCTCCTTTATATACGGGGGCAGGGGGGCACCCCAGAGACACAACAATTGATCCTTGAGATCTCTTAGCCGTGTGCGGTGCCCCCTCCACCATATTACACCTCGATAATAACGTGTCAGAGCTTAGGCGAAGCCCTGCGTCGGTGAAACATCATCATCGTCACCACGCCGTCGTGCTGACGAGACTCTCCCTCAACACTCGGCTGGATCGGAGTTCGAGGGACGTCATCGAGCTGAACGTGTGTAGAACTCGGACGTGCCGTATGTTCGGTACTTGATCGGTCGGATCGTGAAGACGTACGACTACATCAACTGCGTTGTGATAACGCTTCCGCTGTCGGTCTACGAGGGTACGTGGACAACACTCTCCCCTCTCGTTGCTATGCATCACCATGATCTTGCGTGTGCGTAGGAATTTTTTTGAAATTACTACGTTCCCTAACATACTTTGACGCTGAGAGTTAAACCGGAGCATGACCTCGTTGGAATTGAACTGCTGAATGTTCCATTTGAGGAGTTCTTCCAGTTTTACAATCAAAAGGCCCTCGATAAATCAACGATCACTTGCTACTGTCTGTAAGTAGTACTACTTCTGTCATTAAGTCTCTCTATATAGGTCAGCTCTTTCATTGCATGTATTTATAATTATCCTCACTATATTATGCACATTGAAGATCGCCGAATTGAAGAAAAGACGAATCGGTGATATTGGGTTCATTAACAGAAATCTCATAGATGCATATACGGTTGAAAAACATCCCAAAGAAGCCGAGGCCAACTTGCTATGATCGTTGGTATTAAATCAAAACAAAGATATAATACTCTTTCCTTACAACTTCAAGTGAGTGTTACTGTCTTGTGCATATTCGGTTTCCCTTATTAGTCCAGGTTATGGTAATGTAATTGATGACTTATGCATGCATGCGCAGCTTCCACTATATTCTCCTAGAGATTAAGCTTGAGCAGGGAGTAGTAACCGTCTTAGACTCGAGACGAAAAGATCCCCAGGACTATGCGGACATGACTCAAATGCTCGAGAAATAAGTTAAATCGATCATTATCCACCATATCAGCAACTTTGTTCATTTCCTGATATCAAGTAATTGTTTTCTTTGTCTGGCAGGGTTTGGAGAAAATTCACCACAAAAGCTTTGGGACTGCCGAAGAAGCTGCAATTTAGACACCCGAAAGTAAGTACTATAGTAGCATGTTCCGCACATCTCCTAGTGATTCAAGTGCTAGTTTCATCAATACCATTTAGCATGCTTGCTTATCAGTTAGATTGACCTCTATTTCTTGTAAAGTGGTTGTGGCAGGAACAAGGGAATGATTTCTGTGGATACTACGTTTGCGAGTCTATCCGCCACATGACCTGTGAGCGGGGCTACTCTGACGAACAATATGAAGTGCGTAAGCAATAATATTCACAATTTTATTTTATTACTATCATTTGTGTCGAGTTTCATTTATTCATATATATATATGTATTGACCCCCTTCTTCAAATTAGATGTTTCGGATGCGGGATGAACTCCTAGCAGAAGATCATATGCGAGCAATTCAAGAGGAATCGGCGGCATTCTTCCTTGACCACGTGATCGCTGAAAACGGAGAATACTATGTGGACCCTGTGTTCTTACAATTTAATTAGGAGATTATATTGTAAGAGATAATTATTGTATATATGTAGCCGGTAGTGTCAGATAGAATACGAGAACTTGTTGTTCGACCAATCTCTCGGAGAAGGAGAGGTGGTCGATATCACTTCTCTTTGCATGCATATGTTCATGACGATCTTCTGTTTCCTTCATTTGCTTACTAGCTAGCGTGTCTAGTCCTCTCCATACGTATATAGTACGTAGCGTCGACCAAGCACGGAGATAAGAGAGGACACTTCTCTCTATTAATTAGCTAGCTAACACAATATATGAAACACCTAAATTAACCCCCCAAAACCCCCAACCCCCCTTTAAAAAAAACAAAAACCCCAGCCCCTGAAATGCTGACGCGTGGATGCCTATTGGTCCCGGTTGGTGACACCAACCGGGACAAAAGGCCCTGCCTATTGGTCCCGGTTGGTGATACCAACGGGACAAAAGGCCCTGCCTATTAGTCCCGGTTGTTGGCACCAACCGGGACCAAAGGCCCCCCTGCCTGGGCTGGCAGCAGCGGCCACGTGGAGGACCTTCTGTCCCGGTTCGTGTAAGAACCGGGTCTAAAGGGTTAGGGCTTTAGTAACGACCCTTTAGTCCCGGTTCGAAAACCGGGACAAAAGGCCCTTACAAACCGAGGTAAAAGCCCATTTTTCTACTAGTGTTTGGTGATTGTTCTTCCTTGCTAAATTACGTAAGTTGTCAATTTTACTTAACCATTGATCAAAATTATAATGACAGGATAACAAGTTTACATACACAGGTATAAGAAATAACAATACTAGGCTACCTTCAGTTAGTGCAAGTGCTCTTACACCATGTCCTGAAACCTCGGTAAGATCAATGTAAGGATTTTGGTTGGCCTAAACTCAGAAATTGTCTTAGCTGACTGAAATTGTCAATGCCGATGCCGTGGCGATTGCCATGTTACTGAAAATGTAAACTGTATATATCAATCAACAAAAGAACTAGTACTAGTTGTGTGCACACTTATTAGAAGACAACCACTAAAGGAAAGTATATCTTGAGCTTATGCCTCGCATATGGAAAATGTCAGAGCGATTGCAGTTTCATATATAAACGCTGCCAAATCATGTGTACACTATATTCGTATGTAAGATTTTATCTTCAAAGCACATGGTGAAAAAACGTACCTGCTTCATGGCCTGTTGGTGGAGTTTTTAAATATTTCCGAGTGGTGTTTAATGTATTCTGCAGTGTCCTTAATTTGTACTGTTTGATGCATTTTCTGTCTGCAGCTCGCTTCACTTACCCAAATCAGAGTGACGTGATTGCTTCGGACCCGTGGATCAACTTTGATGAATGGATCATCAGGCAAAAAGGGCTGGAGAGGCTGTTCACGAAGGGCGAGACCAGTGGTGTGAACTCCCTCGCCGTACGGAGGCCGAGAACCAGACGCCGCCACGGGAGCATTGCCTTAATCAACGCCATGCTCGACGCTCCGCCTGCCCAGCCGGCTCTGCTTCCACTCCAAGATGCGGCTGCTCAGGGTGCTGCTGCTATCGTGCCACAAGCACCACAGGCCGTGGAGGATTCTGTCGAGGCTGAGTTTTACCAGGGCTTGCCGGATTTGAAGCTTGACGACTATGACTCAGACTTCTTTTTCGCTGACGATGAGTGATGCAGAGGGTGACGGAACGCCCACACGGGTTGTTTGAGAGAAGTTTTGCTCCGATCGCGATACATGCGCTCTAGTTATGTACTGTATGACTCATGCTGATGATCCGTACCTGCTACATAACCGTGTTTTTCCTCTTGCTCGACCAGCTGTACTATTTCTTTTGCCTAGTCAGTAATAAATATGTAACCAGACTTTGACGACACCGTGACCCACCTTCGTGCAATTTATTTTGTCGTGCACCTAAGAGCATCACTAACCATCTTTGATTCAGATGATTTATAGATGAATTTTGGATGATTCTAATCCTTATGATTTTTGTTACTACATGAGTTGTTTGATTCGTAGGATTACAACACACATATTTTTTTCCTTACGATTCATTTGTGAAAATTCGTGGGGCACGCACCTGCGCATCTATCTAGAGCGGTTGAGCTGCGTCGTGATCCGGAAACATGGAAATTGCTTGAAAAAAGAGATGGAAATTCCAAACCCTGTCAATACGATACTGTATATATATTTATTATATCAGTTTTGCCAAAACACATCTAGATGTGACATAAGTATTGCACATATATGTTAAAAAAAGTATTACACATCTAATTCCTATGTCATTGATCTTACATGAAGATTTGTGTGGGTATTTTCTTTATTCTTTTTCTTTTTTTATACTTGATTTTGTCGCTTAGATGTGCAATAACTAAACAAACCCTTATTATATCTTCTAGTAATACTTCATTCCTTCCATGTTTCTATACGTCGGCTCCATCTTGCCGTCCTATCCGGTTCAATTCCTTCTTTATTTTTAAACCGGTTCGACGTGTCATTTATTTGTTTTTTAACGGTAGAAAAATAAAAAACATGCCTAAAAAAATGATACCTGGCATGGTGTCATGATATGACCTCAATATTTTGTGGTAAATATTTGAACACTATGCAAAGTATTATGTACTATTTGAGACTAGGTTTCCAAAATTCAGTTTTTATCGCAAATGATTTCATACAACAGTGAACTTTAGGATGGTAAGTAATCTTGTTGCTTTTTTCCCTGCCCACAACGAGTTACTCTATTAGACATGAATATCTGAAAGTTTTCTTTATTCAGTGGTTTCCGAAGCAATTTACTCACGATTGCCTTGCAAACTACATGACCAGAGTGGAAGCAACAAAGGTTAATATATATAATTCATACTACCATGGTAATGGTCTAGAAGTCTTCCTGAAGACAGTGAAGGATGGGTGGACGCTCATCACAAGGGGTTCGACAAAAGTTGTGCCCGCCTTTGGCATGGAGGAGGGCACATTATGGGCATTCTGCTTCTTCAACACCATCGGCAATCAAAATAATTTACACTTCTCTCTTCACCTTTACCGCCTCTAATAGTATATATTGTGGTTCATCATAGTTAATCTGCTGGCTAATTCTCTAATTTTTGAACATATGGTACTAAGATTTTTATTTATGCATATTGTGAACCATTGTAAATAGGGTTCATATGATGGATGTGAAATATTTGAATTCCACACTTCATAATTCAAAATTTGAATAATAAATTATCCAAAAAAATAAATAGCAGGGAATAAATTTGGGTACACACGGTTAGAAAGAAAACGTGTGTGATGGAAAAATATAGTACACACAATTCTTTGACGGATAACATGTGCGATTCTCAGCGGCACGACACATGGTCCCATCTCATATGCGTGTGGGTCAGCAATACCACACATGTTTTCGTACCATATGCGTGTGCGATTGGCGGTAACACCATAAATGTTTCAAACCCGTGTGTGTAATGTCGCACGAAAAGAAGATGGTTCAAATATGAAACGTGTGTGTGATAGGAATAAGAATATCTGTGACACACACTTATGAAATGGGCACGTTGGCAATAGTAGAGGAACGACACACATTTTGCAGTTTTTTACTGCGTGTGATAATATACCAATCACAAACAGATCGTAGATTAAATGTTTGTGATATCCATCTTTTGCACACGAGTATATCTGTGTAATCCTTTCGGATGTCTAGCGGATCACAAACGTAACATCAAGGTGTGATGTGTGGGATAGTCCACAACTTCGCATACGATTACTTTAGGAAATCGCCAACAATCACTTGCCCTATCGCAGACGATTTATCTGGGTCGTGTGTGATGGACTGCCCTATAGCTCACACAGGTAAGTTGACAGTTTAAAACTGTGTCGCGGAAAGGGAGTAAAAACCGTTTGTATAGGAGTTCACTGTACCAGTTAAGGTTCTTTTATTCGTGGGCACACGTCATGGGCCCTCTCTCAAGTTGAGCTGTTAGAGAGTTGTTCTCCTCAAGAATAGATGTTAGATCATCAATAGAGTTAGTAGTACAAGCATCAACATTTATAATTGTTGGGGAACGTTGCATGAAAAACAAAAATTTTCTACGCACACGCAAGATCTATCCATGGAGATGCATAGCTACAAGAGGGGAAGAGCATCTTCATACCCTTGAAAATCACTAAGCGGAAGCGTTTAACAATGCAGTTGATGTAGTCATACACCTTTGCTGTCCGTCCCGATCAAGGACCGAACATACGATACCTCCGCGTTCACCACACATTCAGCTTGATGACGTCCTCGCCTTCTTGATCCAGCAAGAGGGGCGAAGTAGTAGATGAGTTCCGGCAGCACGACAGCGTGGTGACGGTGGTGGTGAAGAACAATCTCCGCAGGGCTTCGCCAAGAATTAGATGGAGGATAAACTAGAGGGGACGGAGTTTCCGGCACACGACTTGGTGATTCTTGATCTCTTCTGGGTGCTAGCCCTGCCCCTCTATTTATATGTTGAGCCCCGGGGTTGAAAATTGGAGAAAGAGCCTCCTCAAAGTCGGTTTTGCCCGCAAGGCAAGAGTCCTACTCGGACTCCAGGACCAGACGCTAGGGTCCCTGGTGTCTGGTCCCAGACGCCAGGGTCCCTGGCATCTGGCCCAAATAAAGTGTTCTCGTACCCGAACATTTCGGGAAACATCCGAAACCCCTTCCGGTGAATTCCGTAATCCTTCCGGAGACTAAACACTATTATTCCATATATTAATCTTTACCTCCGGACTGTTCCGGAGCTCCTCGTCATGTCCGTGATCTCATCCGGGACTCTGAACAACATTCGGTCACTAACATACATAACTCATATAATACTATATCGTCAACGAACGTTAAGCGTGCGGACCCTACAGGTTCGAGAATGATGTAGACATGACCGAGATGCTTCTCCGGTCAATAACCAATAGCGGGACCTGGATGTCCATATTGGTTCCTACATATTCCATGAAGATCTTTATCGGCGGAACCTTTATGACAACATACGTAGTTCCCTTTGTCTGTCAGTATGTTACTTGCCTGAGTTTCGATCGTCGGTATCTCCATACCTAGTTTAGTCTCGTTACCGGCAAGCCTCTTTACTCATTCCGTAATACATCATCCCGTAACTAACTCCTTAGTCACTTTGCTTGCAAGCTTCTTGTGATGTTGTATTCTTGAGATGGCCAAGAGATACCTCTCCGTCATACGGAGTGACAAATCCTAGTCTCGATTCATGCAAACTCATCAGACACCTTCAGAGATACTTGTAGAGCACCTTTATAATCACCAAGTTACGTTGTGATGTTTGATGTCACACAAGGCATTCCTCCGGAGTCCGGGAGTTGCATGATCTCATGGTCGAAGAAACATGTATTTGACATTAAGAAAGCAGTAGCAATAAACTGAACGATCATATGCTATGCTAACGGTTGGGTCTTGTCCATCACATCATTCTCCTAATGATGTGATCCCGTTATCAAATGACAACTCATGTCTATGGTTAGGAAACCTTAACCATCTTTTGGTGAACGAGCTAGTCTAGTAGAGGCTCACTAGGTACATGGTATTTGTTTATGTATCCACACATGTATTTAAGTCTTCGGTCAATATAATTATAGCATGAATAATAAACCTTTATCATGAATAAGGAAATATAATAATAACAACTTTATTATTGCCTCTAGGGCATATTTCCATCAGTCCCCCACTTGCACTAGAGTCAGTAATCTATATTACATTGTAATGAATCTAACACTAGTGGAGTCTTGATGCTGATCATGTTTTGGCCGCGGAAGAGGTTTAGTCAACGGGTCTGCTACATTCAGATCCATATGTACTTTGCAAATTTCCATGTCTCCATCCTTGACCTTTTCATGAATGGAGTTGAAGCGTCTCTTGATGTGTTTGGTTCTCTTGTGAAACCTGGATTCCTTCGCCAAGGTAATTGCTCCAGTGTTGTCACAAAAGATTTTCATTGGACCTAATGCACTGGGTATTACACCCAGATCGGATATGAACTCCTTCATCCAGACTCCTTCATGTGCAGCTTCCGAAGCAACTACGTATTCCGCTTCACACGTAGATCCTACCACAACGCTCTGCTTGGTACTGCACATGATTAAGGAATGCAATTTTGACATGCATTTGCCAGATTTCATAATCATAAAATGCGGCAATTGCTAACATGATTCGGACAGACTTAAGCATCGCTACAGGTGAGAAAGTCTCACGTAGTCAACCCCTTGAACTTGTTGAAAACCTTTTGTGAAAAGTCAAGCTTTGTAGACAGTGATATTACCATCAGCGTCTGTCTTCTTCTTGAAGATCCATTTATTCTCAATGGCTTGCCGATCATCGGGCAAGTCCACTAAAATCCACACTTTGTTCTCATACATGGATCCTATCTCAGATTTCATGGCCTCAAGCCATTTATCGGAATCTGGGCTCATCATAGCTTCTTCATAGTTCGTAGGTTCGCCTTGGTCTAATAACATGACTTCTAGGACATGACTACCATACCATTCTGGTGCGGAATGTGTTCTAGTTAACCTATAAAGTTTAGTAGTAACTTGATCTGAAGTTTCATGATCATCATCATTACCTTCCTCTCTAGTTGGTGTAGGCATCATGGGAACGGTTTTCTCTGATGTGCTACTTTCCAACTCAAGAGAAGGTAGAATTACCTCATCAAGTTCTACTTTCCTCCCACTCACTTCTCTCGAGAGAAACTCCTTCTCTAGAAAGAACTCGTTCTTAGCAACAAAGATCATGCCTTCAGATCTGTGGTAGAAGGTGTACCCAGTAGTTTCTTTAGGGTATCCTATGAAGACGCACTTCTCAGATTTGGGTTCGAGCTTATCAGGCTAAAGCCTTTTGACTTAAGTGTCGCATCCCCCAACTTTAAGAAATGACAACTTAGGTTTCTTCCCGAACCATAGTTCATACGATGTCGTCTCAACAGATTTAGACAGTGCCCTATTTAACGTGAATGTGTCTGTCTCTAATGCATAACCCCAAAATGATAAAGGCAAATCAGCAAGAGAGATCATATAACACACCATATATAATAAAGTACGGTTATGATGTTCGGACACACCATTACGATGTGGTGTTCTAGGTGGCGTGAGTTGTGAAACAATTCCACATTGTTTTAAATGAAGGCCAAACTCGTAACTCAAATATTCACCTCCGTGATCAGATCAGAGAAACTTTATTTTCTTGTTATGATGATTCTCTACTTCACTCTGAAATTCTTTGAACTTCTCAAATGTTTCAGACTTGTGTTTCATCAAGTAGATATACCCATACCTACTCAAATCACCTGTAAAGGTTAAAAAATAACGATACACGCCGCGTGTCTCAACACTCATTAGACCGCATACATCTGTATGTATTATTTCCAATAAGTCATTAGCTCGCTCCATTATTCTGGAAAATGGAGATTCAGTCATCTTGCCCATGAGGCATGGTTCACAAGTATCAAGTGATTCATAATCAAGTGATTCCCAAAGTCCATCCGCATGGAGTTTCTTCATGCGCTTTACACCAATATGACCTAAACGGCAGTGCCACAAGTATGTTGCACTATCATTATCAACTTTGCATCTTTTGGCATCAATATTATGAATATATATGTGTATCACTACGATCGAGATTCAACAAAAACATACCATTCATCAAAGGTGCATGACCATAAAAGATATTATTCATATAAATAGAACAACCATTATTCTCTGACTTAAATGAATAGCCTTCTCGCAATAAACTAGATCCATATATAATGTTCATGCTCAACGCTGGCACCAAATAAGAATTACTGAGGTCTAAAACTAATCCCGAAGATAGATGTAGAGGTAGCGTGCCGGCGGCGATCACATCGACCTTGGAACCACTCCCGACACACATCGTCACCTCTGTGACAGCCTGGATTTTGCCTTCTCTCTTTTTCCGGACTTTATTTGCCCTTGCTTTGAATTTGAGTTTTTGGAATCAATTCAAATGGACTTAGCACTTGGGCATGCCCTTGACTTTCAACCAAGTGACCCATCTACCTCTCATTCAACATTCTTTCTCTGAGAAATCCCAAATGACCCAAGGACTATTTTTCATAAAAGAAAAATATTCAAATTCTTCTCTGAAACTCATTTCAGAAACTTGTGCTCCAAAGAAACCCTCATTTTTATGGCTCCAAAAATCTTGAGAAAATTCCTAAATATTCTTTGAACCTTGTCCCACCTTCCTGAGCAAAAATATTGTATGACTTTTTGGAATATTTTACCTACGGAAAATCATTTCAATTCTGGCCTCAAAATGCACTTTGTACAACAAGTGTATTTTTCTTTGATCCAATGGAGCTGGTTTTTCTTGAGCCTCATTACCCTCCTAAGAAAAGCTTAACCCCAGGAGATCAGCCCTAATCACCTTCTAGAAGCCCTCCAAACTTGGCGACCAAGTTTCTGACCAGAAACTTGCCAACAAGCTCAAGTCTCATCTGGTCGGCCTGGCAGTGTGCCATCACCCTTCCTAGACCTAACACTGCACGAACAACACCCCAGACATGATTTGGCTGCGCGTGGGCGTCGTCTTGACCATGCCAGTGTGGTGACCGCGTGAGGACACGGGCCCTGGCATGCGTTCGGCGCGCTCTGCGCTGCGCCTGTGACTCTGTTCAATGCGTGCTCGATCCAGAGCTCGCCGATGACTGCCGCACCGTGCCACCAGCTTCAACTCATCACCATTGACCCCTCCCTGGCGCTCGCCAATGCCGGAGACGCCGTAGCGGGCACAGGCACGTCGCGGCCAAAAGCCATAGTGCGCCCCGTGCCCCTGTCTTCTTTATCCTCTGCTTCCTGTGCTCGTCCGCATGCTGCAACAGCTCCCGCATGATCACTGAGCACTTCGACCCCTTGCTGGCACCCTTCGTCGTCGCTCGCCGGCTTCTAGAGAGCTCCGACGGAGCCACATACCCCCTCCTCCTCCGCCTATAAACTGAGCCCCTCCCACCGCTCCGAGCACTCACAACTCACCTGCCAACCACCACAGCCCCGTAGCATAGCCGCCGCCCGACCGGGCAGGCCTCTGGCGGCCGTCCCCGACCCAAGCTCGCCGGCGACTTCTTGGAGGACCACTGGTGCCGACTGGACGCGTTGGAGCCCCTGGAGCCGCCCCTCTCCATCGTCTTCTTCCTCTCCGGTGAAACCCGACCGCAACCACCACTCGCGAGCTTGATTTCGAGCTGCTCCGCCCATCCCCCAGCAAGCCACGGGTACAGGCAGGTTCACCGTGACCCCCTCCCCATTTCTATCCCTCCAGAATCGGCTAAGGACCCCTCCTCGCCGGCGTGAGCTCCAGCGAAGTGCCGCCGTCGCTCTGCTTCTTTTCCCCCTCCCTCTCACCTAACCAGCGGGGCCCACTATCAGCCTCTCCACTCGCACCTGAAGCAGTACGAGTGGAGGCGTATTCTGTGAATACGCCGTCAACGTCACCCCCTGGTTTTCTGTTTAATTCAAAATAATTCAAAAATTTGACCAGAACTTTGACTAGTGATAACTTTTAAACTATAAGTCCAAATGAGTTGATTCTTTTTGCATTGTGTTTGTTCTGAAGAGCTCTAGCAGCACACCAAAGTGGAGGTTTTTCCTTGTTGTCTAGAATTTCTGGTGATTTTCAGAATGGTTTTTGATATTTTGTTTTGCTGTTTTTAAATATTTTCAGAGGGAGAGACTTGTCTTGAAGATAACCAAGAGGAGTGTGAACCTCCTCCGCACTAAGGCAAACCACACCAACATTTGGATGGTGTCACTTCAATATCTATGATTTTTCCAACTTGAACATGAGTTATTTTTCATGCATTTAATTAGTTAAGTAAATATTGCTTAGTGCTAGTTATTTTGTCATGCTTGAAATGCTTGGTTAAGGTACTGGTTGAATGCATGAACTAGTTTTGGTCTGTAGAATAAAATTTTAACTAAGTGAATATGCTCTTATGAATAATGGTAGTTTCTTCATGATAAATGGATTTTCATATAAATTGTGAGGTAATTAAAATGATAAATGATAAAAACCAGTGAAGTAGATTCATTAAGGTTTAATGATAAGTAGTGCAAGAAGATCATTTTGATGATGTTGATTCGTTCACGTGAGTGGTATGCTTTGCACATTGAATAGTTGCATGATCATGGCATCTGATGACTTGGGTGATTTTATTTTCAAGTTAAACCTGATAATAATCCAACTTGAATATAACGTTGATCGAGTCATGGTGCCACTGAATCGAGTTTTTCTCAGTGTGACCACATTTACCATTATGGGGAGGTCTTGATTCGGTCCGTTGTCATGCCTCTTGCCGGTGCCTCGAACGAGGGAAGGTTATGGGCGTGCTGTACCCTGGCCCGGTAAGCAGACATAACCTTGTGTGCACGTTTGTTTTTATGGTACCTTGTCCCCGTTTGGGACCGTTGTTGCCACGACGGTGGCCGTTGATGCCTTTGGTAGGCACAGGGCCACCCATGACTTAGCCCAGAGGGGAGTTGGTCGGAGTGGCCGGGAGAGTGTCATGGCAATGGGAGGGTTTCGTCAGAATGCCGTTGGTCCACCCGAATGGGATGCCGAGGCCATGGATTCCATGGTGTGGGTAAAGTGCGCTACCTCCGCAGAGTGTATTTAATTTATCGATAGCCGCGTCCTCGATGACAGAGCTTGTGAGTAAGTCACACCATGGATCAACATTAATAAGTAATCTTGCACACTAAAGATTTATTGTTGGCACTGGTTATGTGATGATCTGTGGGATCATGAGATGATCGTGGTTGGTGTCAAAGTGTTGGCTTCAGTTGTGATCCGGGTATGATCACCGTTCGATTACGAGGTAACCCGTGTGGTAAGAGAGTCCGAGGGACTCGGTGCACAAGTTGGTTTCAGTGCTCAGTAGTGTGATTTGCATTGCATTAATATGAATAATTGTCATGATATAGTTTGCCATTATGCCTATGTTTGTCGTGAGCTTGCAAGTACATTCAATGTACTGACCTGGCATGTCATGCCAGATTTCAGGTAAATCATATCGAATCGGAGAGCTTCCCGCCTCTAGATCGTGTCCACATCGGTGTCCCTGTGCTATGGAGTTCCACTTCGTCGTCGTTCCGCTGCCGCGTAATTTATGTAATCGAGGCCCCTTCATGTTCATTAAATAATGTACATACTGTTCAGCCGCACCGTGTGTGCCGCTTGGCCTCGCAACTGTATGTAATATCAGACCTATGTGCCCCGCTAGCATCAATAAAGCAGTTGTTTTTTGTACCATGTTGTTGTGTGTTGCTAGAAGACTTAATCTCTGGGCCGGCAATCCAAGGTAAACCGGTTGCTCTGAGCCGGGATGCCACAACGCTTGGTATCAGAGCCGCGCTGACTGTAGGACATGCTAGACCGTTAATGCGTTAGATAGACGGTAAGTAGTTGATACGTCTCCAACGTATCTATAATTTATGAAGTATTCATACTGTTATTTTATCATTCTTGGGTGGTTTACAATCATTTTATAGCAACTTTATATCATTTTTGGGGACTAACCTATTGACCCAGTGCCCAGTGTCAGTTGCTGTTTTTTGCTTGTTTTTACATCGTAGGAAATCAATATCAAACGGAGTCCATACACCACGTAACTTTTTGGAGTTTTTTTTCTGGACAGAAGGAACCCAATGGGCCTGAGCTGCACCTAGGGGGGGGGGTTGCCCCGAGGGGGGCACAACCCACCAGGGCGCGCTAGGGCCCCCTGGCGTGCCCAGGTGGGTTGTGCCCACCTCGGTGGCCTCCCGCACCGCCTCTTTGCACTATAAATTCCCAAATATTTTGAAACCCTTCGGGGTTAACCTAGATCAGAAGTTCCATCGCCACAAGGCCTCTGTATCCATGAGATCCAATCTAGACCCCGTTTCGGCACCCTGCCGGAGGGGGGAATCATCTCCGGTGGCCATCTTCATCATCCCAACGGCCACCATGATGAGGAGGGAGTAGTCCACCTCGGGGCTGAGGGTTTGTACCAGTAGCTATGTGTTTGATATCTCTCTCTCTTGTGATCTATATCATGGGCTTTGTTAATATAGTCGGATCATATGATGTTTCTCCCCTCTATACTCTTGTTATGATGAATTGAGTCTTTACCCTTTGAAGTTTTTGTTGGAAATATGCCCTAGAGGCAATAATAAAATGGTTATTATTATATTTCCTTGTTCATGATAATTTTCTATTGTTCATGCTATAATTGTGTTATCCGGAAATCGTAATACATGTGTGAATACATAGACCACAACATGTCCCTAGTGAGCCTCTAGTTGACTAGCTCGTTGATCAACAGATAGTCATGGTTTCCTGACTATGGACATTGGATGTCATTGATAACGGGGTCACATCATTAGGAGAATGATGTGATGGACAAGACCCAATCCTAAGCATAGCACAAGATCGTGTAGTTCGTTTGCTAGAGCTTTTCCAAATGTCAAGTATCATTTCCTTAGACCATGAGATTGTGCAACTCCTGGATACCGTAGGAGTGCTTTGGACGGAGACTGGGATTTGTCACTCCATATGACGAAGACTGTTCGGAGTCCCGGATGAGATCCCGGACGTCACGAGGAGTTCCGGAATGGTCCGGAGGTAAATAATTGTATATAGGAAGTCCAGTTTCGGCCACCGGGAAAGTTTCGGGGGTCACCGGTATTGTACCGGGACCACCGGAAGGGTCCCGGGGGTCCACCGGGTGGGGCCACCTATCCTGGAGGGCCCCATGGGCTGAAGTGGGAGGGGAACCAGCCCCTGGTGCGCTGGTGCGACCCCCTTGGGCCTCCCCTGCGCCTAGGGTTGGAAACCCTAGGGGTGGGGGCGCCCCCCACTTGACATGGGGGGAAGCCACCCCTTGGCCGCCGCCCCCTTGGAGATCAGATCTCCTAGGGCCGGCGCCCCCCAGGGGCCTATACAAAGGGGGGAGGGAGGGCAGCCGCACCACAGCCCCTGGCGCCTCCCTCTCCCTCCCGTGACACATCTCCCTCCTCCCGCAGCGCTTGGCGAAGCCCTGTCGGAATCCCGCTACCTCCACCACCACGCCGTCCTGCTGCTGGATCTCCATCAACCTCTCCTTTCCCCTTGCTGGATCAAGAAGGAGGAGACGTCGCTGCTCCGTACGTGTGTTGAACGCGGAGGTGCCGTCCGTTCGGCGCTCGATCATCGGTGATTTGGATCACGACGAGTACGACTCCATCAACCCCGTTTACTTGAACGCTTCCGCTCGCGATCTACAAGGGTATGTAGATGCACTCCTCTCTCTCGTTGCTAGATGACTCCATAGATTGATCTTGGTGATGCGTAGAATTTTTTTAATTTCTGCTACGATCCCCAAGAGTGGCATCATGAGCTAGGTCTATGCGTAGTTTCTATGCACGAGTAGAACACAAACGTGTTGTGGGCATAGATGTTGTCAATTTTCTTGCCACTACTGGTCTTATCTTGTTTCGGCGGCATCGTGGGATGAAGCGGCCCGGACCGACCTTACACGTATGCTTACGTGAGACAGGTTCCACCGACTGACATGCACTAGTTGCATAAGGTGGCTAGCGGGTGTATGTCTCTCCCACTTTAGTCGGAACGGATTCGATGAAAAGGGTCCTTATGAAGGGTAAATAGAAATTGGCATATCACGTTGTGGTTTTGGCGTAGGTAAGAAACGTTCTTGCTAAGAAACCTATAGCAGCCACGTAAAAACATGCAACAACAATTAGAGGACGTCTAACTTGTTTTTGCAGCATATGCCTTGTGATGTGATATGGCCAAAAGGATGTGATGAATGATATATGTGATGTATGAGATTGATCATGTTCTTGTAATAGGAATCACGACTTGCATGTCGATGAGTATGACAACCGGCACGAGCCATAGGAGTTGTCTTTATTTTTGTATGACCTGCGTGTCATTGAACAACGCCATGTAAATTACTTTACTTTATTGCTAAACACGTTAGCCATAGAAGTAGAAGTAATCGTTGGCGTGACAACTTCATGAAGACACGATGATGGAGATCATGGTGTCATGCCGGTGACGAAGATGATCATGGTGCCCCGAAGATGGAGATCAAAAGGAGCAAAATGATATTGGCCATATCATGTCACTATTTGATTGCATGTGATGTTTATCATGTTTTACATCTTATTTGCTTAGAACGACGGTAGCTTAAATAAGATGATCCCTCGCAATAATTTCAAGAAAGTGTTCCCCCTAACTGTGCACCGTTGCGAAGGTTCGTTGTTTCGAAGCACCACGTGATGATCGGGTGTGATAGATTCTAACGTTCGAATACAACGGGTGTAAGCCAGATTTACACACGCAATACACTTAGGTTGACTTGACGAGCCTAGCGTGTACAGACATGGCCTCGGAACACGGAAGACCGAAAGGTCGAGCATGAGTCGTATAGAAGATACGATCAACATGAAGATGTTCACCGATGTTGACTAGTCCGTCTCACGTGATGATCGGACACGGCCTAGTTGACTCGGATCATGTTTCACTTAGATGACTAGAGGGATGTCTATCTGAGTGGGAGTTCATTGAATAAATTGATTAGATGAACTTAATTATCATGAACTTAGTCTAAAAACTTTACAATATGTCTTGTAGATCAAATGGCCCATGTTGCCCTCAACTTCAACGCGTTCCTAGAGAAAACCAAGCTGAAAGATGATGGCAGCAACTATACGGACTGGGTCTGGAACCCGAGGATCATCCTCATAGCTGCCAAGAAAGATTATGTCCTAGAAGCACCGCTAGGTGACGCACCCATCCCAGAGAACCAAGACGTTATGAACGCTTGGCAGTCACGTGCTGATGATTACTCCCTCGTTTAGTGCGGCATGCTTTACAGCTTAGAACCGGGGCTCCAAAAGCGTTTTGAGCAACACGGAGCATATGAGATGTTCGAAGAGCTGAAAATGGTTTTCCAAGCTCATGCCCGGGTCGAGAGATATGAAGTCTCCGACAAGTTCTTCAGTTGTAAGATGGAGGAAAAGAGTTCTGTCAGTGAACACTTACTCAAAATGTCTGGGTTACACAACCGCTTGACTCAGCTGGGAGTTAATCTCCCGGATGACGCGGTCATTGACAGAATCCTTCAATCGCTTCCACCGAGCTACAAGAGCTTTGTGATGAACTTCAATATGCAAGGGATGGAAAAGACCATTCCTGAGGTATATTCAATGCTGAAATCAGCGGAGGTGGAGATCAAAAAGGAACATCAAGTGTTGATGGTGAATAAAACCACTAAGTTCAAGAAAGGCAAGGGTAAGAAGAACTTCAAGAAGGACGGCAAGGGAGTTGCCGCGCCCGGTAAGCCAGTTGCCGGGAAGAAGCCAAAGAATGGACCCAAGCCTGAGACTAAGTGCTTTTATTGCAAGGGAAGTGGTCACTGGAAGCGGAACTGCCCCAAATACTTAGCGGACAAGAAGGCCGGCAACACCAAAGGTATATGTGATATACATGTAATTGATGTGTACCTTACCAGTACTCGTAGTAGCTCCTGGGTATTTGATACCGGTGCGGTTGCTCACATTTGTAACTCAAAACAGGAGCTGCGGAATAAGCGGAGACTGGTGAAGGACGAGGTGACGATGCGCGTCGGGAATGGTTCCAAGGTCGATGTGATCGCCGTCGGCACGCTACCTCTACATTTACCTACGGGATTAGTTTTAAGCCTCAATAATTGTTATTTAGTGCCAGCTTTGAGCATGAACATTGTATCTGGATCTCGTTTAATGCGAGATAGCTACTCATTTAAATCCGAGAATAATGGTTGTTCTATTTATATGAGAGATATGTTTTATGGTCATGCCCCGCTGGTCAATGGTTTATTCTTAATGAATCTCGAACGTGATGTTACACATATTCATAGTGTGAATACCAAAAGATGTAAAGTTGATAACGATAGTCCCACATACTTGTGGCACTGCCGCCTTGGTCACATTGGTGTCAAGCGCATGAAGAAGCTCCATGCTGATGGACTTTTAGAGTCTCTCGATTATGAATCATTTGACACATGCGAACCATGCCTCATGGGCAAAATGACCAAGACTCCGTTCTCCGGAACAATGGAGCGAGCAACCAACTTATTGGAAATCATACATACCGATGTGTGCGGTCCAATGAGCGTTGAGGCTCGCGGTGGCTATCGTTATGTCTCACCCTCACCGATGACTTGAGTAGATATGGGTATGTCTACTTAATGAAACACAAGTCTGAGACCTTTGAAAAGTTCAAGGAATTTCAGAGTGAGGTTGAGAATCAACGTGACAGGAAAATAAAGTTCTTACGATCAGATCGGTGGGGGGGGGGGAATATTTAAGTCACGAATTTGGTACGCACTTAAGGAAATGTGGAATCGTTTCACAACTCACGCCGCCTGGAACACCTCAGCGAAATGGTGTGTCCGAACGTCGTAATCGCACTCTATTGGATATGGTGCGATCTATGATGTCTCTTACCGATCTACCGCTCTCATTTTGGGGCTATGCTTTAGAGACTGCCGCATTCACTTTAAATAGGGCTCCGTCGAAATCCGTTGAGATGACACCGTATGAATTATGGTTTGGGAAGAAACCTAAGCTGTTGTTTCTAAAAGTTTGGGGATGCGATGCTTATGTCAAGAAACTTCAACCTGAAAAGCTCGAACCCAAGTCGGAAAAATGCGTCTTCATAGGATACCCCAAGGAAACCATTGGGTATACCTTCTACCTCAGATCCGAAGGCAAGATCTTTGTTGCCAAGAACGGGTCCTTTCTGGAGAAAGAGTTTCTCTCGAAAGAAATAAGTGGGAGGAAAGTGGAACTTGATGAAGTACTACTTCTTGAAGCGGAAAGTAGCGCAGCTCAGGAAAATGTTCCTGTGGAGCATGCACCGGCTAGAGAGGAAGTTAATGATGATGATGATCAAGGTACTTCGGATCAAGCTCCTACTGAACTTCGTAGGTCCACAAGGACACGTTCCGCGCTAGAGTGGTACGGCAACCCTGTCTTGGAAATCATGTTGTTAGACAACGGTGAACCTTCGAACTATGAAGAAGCAATGGCGGGCCCAGATTCCGACAAATGGCTAGAAGCCATGAAATCCGAGATAGGATCCATGTATGAAAACGAAGTATGGACTTTGACTGACTTGCCCGATGATCGGCGAGCCATAGAAAATAAATGGATCTTTAAGAAGAAGACAGACGCGGATGGTAATGTGACCATCTATAAGGCTCAACTTGTCGCTAAGGGTTATCGACAAGTTCAAGGGGTTGACTACGATGAGACTTTCTCACCCGTAGCGAAGCTGAAGTCCGTCCGAATCATGTTAGTAATTTCCGCATTCTATGATTATGAGATATGGCAAATGGACGTCAAAACGGCATTCCTTAACGGCTTTCTTAAGGAAGAATTGTATATGATGCAGCCGGAAGGTTTTGTCGATCCTAAGAATGCTAACAAGGTATGCAAGCTCCAGCGCTCCATCTATGGGCTGGTGCAAGCATCTCGGAGTTGGAACATTCGATTTGATGAGATGATCAAAGCGTTTGGGTTTACACAGACTTATGGAGAAGCCTGTGTTTACAAGAAAGTGAGTGGGAGCTCTGTAGCATTTCTCTTATTATATGTGGATGACATACTATTGATGGGAAATGATATAGAATTCTTGGAAAGTATAAAGGCCTATTTGAATAAGTGTTTTTCAATGAAGGACCTTGGAGAAGCTGCTTATATATTAGGCATCAATCTATAGAGATAGATCAAGACGCCTCATTGGTCTTTCACAGAGGACGTACCTTGACAAGATATTGAAGAAGTTCAATATGGATCAGTCCAAGAAGGGGTTATTGCCTGTATTGCAAGCTGTGCAATTGAGCACGGCTCAATGCTCGACCATGGCAGAAGATAGAGAAAAGATGAGTGTCGTCCCCTATGCCTCGGCCATAGGGTCTATTATGTATGCCATGCTGTGTACCAGACCTGATGTAAACCTTGCCTAAGGTACCAAAGTAATCCCGGCATTGAACACTGGACAGCGGTCAAGAATATCCTGAAGTACCTGAAGAGGACTAAGGATATGTTTCTCGTTTATGGAGGTGACGAAGAGCTCGTCGTAAAGGGTTACGTCGATGCTAGCTTCGACACAGATCTGGATGACTCTAAGTCACAAACCGGATACGTGTATATTTTGAATGGAGGGGCAGTAAGCTGGTGCAGTTGCAAGCAAAGCGTCGTGGCGGGATCTACATGTGAAGCGGAGTACATGGCGGCCTCAGAGGCAGCGCAAGAAGCAATCTGGATGAAGGAGTTCATTACCGACCTAGGGGTGATTCCCAATGCGTCGGGCCCGATGACTCTCTTCTGTGACAACACTGGAGCTATTGCCCTTGCCAAGGAGCCCAGGTTTCACAGGAAGACCAGGCATATCAAGCGTCGCTTCAACTCCATTCGTGAAAGTGTTCAAAATGGAGACATAGATATTTGTAAAGTACATACGGACCTGAATGTAGCAGATCCGTTGACTAAACCTCTCCCTAGAGCAAAACATGATCAACACCAGAACTCTATGGGTGTTCAATTCATCACAATGTAACTAGATTATTGACTCTAGTGCAAGTGGGAGACTGCTGGAAATATGCCCTAGAGGCAATAATAAAATGGTTATTATTATATGTCCTTGTTCATGATAATTGTCTATTGTTCATGCTATAATTGTGTTATCCGGAAATCGTAATACATGTGTGAATACATAGACCACAACTTGTCCCTAGTGAGCCTCTAGTTGACTAGCTCGTTGATGAACAGATAGTCATGGTTTCCTGACTATGGACATTGGATGTCATTGATAACGGGATCACATCATTAGGAGAATGATGTGATGGACAAGACACAATCCTAAGCATAGCACAAGATCGTGTAGTTCGTTTGCTCGAGCTTTTCCAAATGTCAAGTATCATTTCCTTAGACCATGAGATTGTGCAACTCCCGGATACCGTAGGAGTGCTTTGGGTGTGCCAAACGTCACAACGTAACTGGGTGGCTATAAAGGTGCACTACGGGTATCTCCGAAAGTGTCTGTTGGGTTGGCACGAATCGAGACTGGGATTTGTCACTCCGTATGACGGAGAGGTATCTCTGGGCCCACTCGGTAATGCATCATCATAATGAGCTCAATGTGACCAAGTGTTTGGTCACGGGATCATGCATTACGGTACGAGTAAAGTGACTTGCCGGTAACGAGATTGAACAAGGTATTGGGATACCGACGACCGAATCTCGGGCAAGTAACGTAGCGATTGACAAAGGGAATTGTATACGGGATTGATTGAATCCTCGACATCGTGGTTCATCCGATGAGATCATCGTGGAACATGTGGGAGCCAACATGGGTATCCAGATCCCGCTGTTGGTTATTGACCGGAGGGTCGTCTCGGTCATGTCTGCATGTCTCCCGAACCCGTAGGGTCTACACACTTAAGGTTCGGTGACGCTAGGGTTGTAGAGATACTAGTATGCGGTAACCCGAAAGTTGTTCGGAGTCCCGGATGAGATCCCGGACGTCATGAGGAGTTCCGGAATGGTCTGGAGGTAAAGAATTGTATATAGGAAGTCCAGTTTCGGCCACCGGGAAAGTTTCGGGGGTCACCGGTATTGTACCGGGACCACCGGAAGGGTCCCGGGGTCCACCGGGTGGGGCCACCTATCCCGGAGGGCCCCATGGGCTGAAGTGGGAGGCGAACCAGCCCCTGGTGGGCTGGTGCGCCCGCCCTTGGGCCTCCCCTGCGCCTAGGGTTGGAAACCTTAGGGGCGGGGGCGCCCCCCACTTGACTTGGGGGGAAGCCACCCCTTGGCCGCCGCCCCCTTGGAGATCAGATCTCCTAGGGCCGGCGCCCCCCAGGGGCTTATATAAAGGGGGGGAGGGAGGGCAGCCACACCACGGCCCCTGGCGCCTCCCTCTCCCTCCCGTGACACGTCTCCCTCCTCCCGCAGCGCTTGGCGAAGCCCTGTCGGAATCCCGCTACCTCCACCACCACGCCGTCGTGCCACTGGATCTCCATCAACCTCTCCTTTCCCCTTGCTGGATCAAGAAGGAGGAGACATCACTGCTCCGTATGTGTGTTGAACGCGGAGGTGCCGTCCGTTCGGCGCTCGGTCATCGGTGATTTGGATCACGACGCGTACGACTCCATCAACCCCGTTCACTTGAACGCTTCCGCTTGCGATCTACAAGGGTATGTAGATGCACTCCTCTCTCTCGTTGCTAGATGACTCCATAGATTGATCTTGGTGATGCGTAGAAATTTTTTAATTTCTGCTACGATCCCCAAGAGTTTTGTCTTGTCAGATTGAATGTTCAGATCTAAAAACACTTGATGTATGTCTTGCCGTATGAATGCTTGAGGTGACAATGGACTATCATATTGATTCGCTTGATATATGTTATGGCACTCAACTTGCGGATTCCCGTGGTGACATTGGGGTAATCTATGCATAGGGGTTGATGCATGTTTTTATTTTCTTTTCTCCGATATCGATAGAAACTTTGGGGTCCCCTTGTAGTTCTTTGTGTTGGATTGAGCATTATGAATATGAAATTGTTTGATACATATCGTATAATTAACTCACGGGTACTCGCGGTGACATTTGGGTATCTAGGTGACATTAGAGTTGGTTGATATTTGTCATATGGTGTTATTTTAGTACGAGCTCTTGATTAGATCGATCAGAAAGAATAGATTGCTGTTATTTTAGTACGAACTCTAGGATAGATCGATCGGAAAGAATAGCTTTGAGGTGGTTTCGTACCCTACAAACAATTTCTATCTTTTGTTCGCCGCTAATAGGAACTCGGGAGTGATTCCTTGTTGCATTTTGAGGGATAGTCATATGATCCAACTATGTTAGCGTTGTTGAGAGATTGCACTAGTGAAAGTATGCACCCTAGGCCTCATTTTCTATCATTGCAATACCGTTTGTGCTCCGCTTTACTACTTACTACTTTACTGTTTTTTTACTGTTCGCATTACAAAAACTCATGTCTACTATCCATACTACACTTTTATCACCATCTCTTTGCCGAACTAGTGCACCTATACAATTTGCCATTGTATTGGGTGTGTTGGGGACACAAGAGATTTCTTGTATTTGATTGCAGGGTTGTTTGAGAGAGACCATCTTCATCCTACACCTCTCATGATTGATAAACCTTAGGTCATCCACTTGAGGGAAAATTGCTACTGTCCTACAAAACTCTGCGCTTGGAGTCCCAACACGTGTCTACAAGAATAAAGTTGCATAGTAGACATCTAGCTCTTTTCTGGCACCGTTGTCGGGGAGGTGAGTGCTTGAAGGTATATCTTTAGATATTGCAATCAAATATTTATGTTTCTTGTTTTATCACTAGTTTGGTTTATAAAAGAAAACTAAAAAAATGGAATCGAGGTTGCATCATATTATTGATTATCTTTATAATGCCTTTTTTGAAAATGATGGTTCGGAAAATTGTGCTGAATTGATAGAAGAAGAATTCAATAAAATGATTGGCATGAATGAAGAGCATGATTTCAATATTGTTGTCATGAAATCTTTGAATATCCATGATGCTAATGATATGCAAAGCCACAAGCTTGGGGATGCTATGTTTGCTGAAGATGATATTTCTAGTCCCCCAAGTTTTGATGAGCAAGTTTATTATGATGAAAGCATGCCTCCTATCTTTGATGATTATGGTGATGACATGTATGCTATATTGAATAATGATAACCATGAAACTTGTCATCATGATTTTAATTTCCAATCTCATGATAGTTATTTTGTTGAGTTTGCTCCCACTACCATTCATGAGAATAAATTTGCTTATGTGGAGAGTAAGAAAATTTCTATGCTTGTGGATCATGAAAAGAATGCTTTATGTGATGGTTATATTGTTGAATTCATTCATGATGCTACTGAAAATTATTATGAGAGAGGAACATATGCTTTTACATATCTCAATAATATCAAGTTTCCTCTCTATGTGTTGAAAGTTTTGAAGTTATGCATGTTTTGCGTTCCTATGCTAGTTGATTCTTGTTCCCATGAATTATTTGCTCACAAAATCCCTAAGCATAGGAAGTGGGTTAGACTTAAATGTGCTAGCCATATGCTTCATGATGCTCTCTTGCATGTTTCAATCCTTATCTTTTATGTGAGCATCATTGAAATCATCATGCCTAGCTAAAAGGCATTAAAGACAAGCGCTTGTTGGGAGACAACCCAACACTTTTACCTACTGTTTTTGTGTGTTAACATGATTAGGCTACTGTAGTAATCATGTCTTATTGTTTTTGTTTCAATGAAGTGCCAAGTAAAGCCTTTGGGATCATGTTGGGTGATGGTTGATTTGATCTTGCTGAAAAACAGAAACTTTTGCGCTCACGAAAACAAGTCTCATTTTTAACAGAAGAGTTCTTTTGAGTTGATTCTTTTTTCAGAAGATTAATATACAAATTTCTCACGTGTTAATTTTTTTTTCATAATTTTTGGAGTAGCATAAGTATGGTTTGGGTACAGATTACTACAGACTGTTCTGTTTTTGACAGATTCTGTTTTCAATGCATAGTTTTCTTGTTTCCTTGTTTCTATGGCTTATATTGCTCAATATAAATTGTGGAAATGATATGATACAGTAGGCATTGTGTGTAAATAATTATGAATCTTTCCTTTGACAGTACCAAAAGTGAAATGGTTTGCTCTTTATCATACTAACCTATCTCACAAGGTTCCGTTAAGTTTTGTGTGATTGAAGTTTTCAAGTTTTGGGTGAGATGTCGATATGAGGAGAATAAGGAGTGACAAGACACTAAGCTTGGGGATTCCCAAGGCACCCCAAGGTAATATTCAAGGAAGATCCAAGCAACTAATCTTGGGGATGCCCCGGATGGCATCCCCTCTTTCGTCTCCAACATTATCGGTAACCTCACTTGGAGCTATGTTTTCATTCATTACATGCTATGTGTTTTACTTGCAGCGTCAATTTATTTTGTTAGATTTGATTGCTGTTATTTAGAATAATGTTTTGCATCTCTTATTTCAATAAAAGTGGCAATGGTATCCTTTGCCATGCTTATTTTTCAAGTATACATGTTGCTGTTTCAAAACAGAAAGTTTACCGCTGTTGCAAAAATTCCCTAGAAAAGTCAGAATATGATAAATTGTTGAAACTTTTTGCAAAATAAGCTATGATAAATTTTATACAGTTAAGTATTTTTCTCATAATTTTTGGAGTTAGGGAAGTATGATGAATCTTGCATTCTTTACAGACTGTACTGTTTTGGCAGATTAATGTTATGTTTGCATTGTTTGCATATGTTTGCATACGTTTGCTTATTTAATGATTCTATTTGAGGATAGGAGTATTAAATATACAGAGGCATTTAGTATTCAATGTTGAATAATAATTTTAGTAATTTGCTATAGTAGAGAATGATAAGGTTTTGCACTGATTTATACTAACTTACCTCACGAGTTCTTGTTGAGTTTTGTGTGGCTTGAAGCTTTTGAGATTTAGGGAAACCGTGATATGAGAGGAATTAAGGAGACACAAAAGCTCAAGCTTGGGGATGCCCAAGGCATCCCAAGCCAATATTCCAAGAAGTCTCAAGCATCTAAGCTTGGGGATGCCCCGGTAGGCATCCCACCTTTCTTCTTCAACAATTATCGGTTAGTATCGGTTGAGCCTAAGTTTTTGCTTCTTCACATGAGTTGTGCTATGCTTGGAATGTCATTTTGTTTTGTTTTGCTTGCTGTTTTAATAAAATACTTAGATCTGAAACTTTTAAATATGAGAGAGTCCTCAATTAGATACCCTTTTACTTAACTACTCGCTTGATCTTCACTTATATCTTTTGGAGTAGTTTGTCATTTACTCTTGTGCTTCACTTACATACTATGAGTAAATTGTTGAATAAATTGAATGTCATGAAGTTGAAGTTATATCATGCCTAGTGGGAGCTTCACATTGGGTTCAGAAAGTGAAATCTTTTGAGGCTTGACAATCACAATATTGGTCATACAAGCAATTCCTGAATAATTAGTATAAGGAAGAGAACTTTCACATGAAAATACACTATCATGGACATCTTTTGTGATTGTGAGCTCCCATAAAAATATTATATTGCCAAAATTGTTGACGTTGGGCAAGGAAGACAACGTAATGATTTATGTTTGCTCATATTCACATAGAAGTTATATTGTCATAGATCCTTCAACATGTGGTGCCACCCCCCCATCTTTGCTAGCCAAAAATTCCGCACCAAGTAGAGATACTACTTGTGCATCCAAAAACCCTTAAACCCAAATCTTATTTTCAAGTGTCCACCATACCTACCTAAGGATTAAGCAAGATCCTTCAAGTAAGTTGTCATCGGTGCAATAAGGCAATTAAAATTGCTTCTAAAAGTGTTAGATCATTTAGTGTACGAGAAAATTGAGCGTTGTACGAACTTATGATGGGAAAGCAATAAAAGCGACAAACTGGATAATAAAGGTTGCTATCATAAGGGGCAATATAACGTGACGTTCTTTTTCACTAAGGGATTGAGCATACAAACAAAATAAGAGCATGGCAACCTCTGCTTCCCTCTGCGAAGGGCCTATCTTTTACTGTTCAGTATTTACTTTTATGCAAAGAGTCAAAGATTTTTTCTCTCTATTCCTTTTTATTTTTCTCCTTTGGCAAGCATCATGTTTTGAGGAAAGATCTAGGCACATATGTCCAGTTGAATATGGGTAGCATGAGTTATTATTGTTGACATCACCCAAAGGTGAATACGTTGGGAGGTGAAATTATAAGCCCCTATCTTTCTATGTGTTCGGTTGAAACGTTTTGCTCATGCGTATGCGGTGAGTATTAGCAATCATAGAAAACTATAAGGTGGTTGAGTATGTGGAGCTCTTACTTAGACTCTGTTGAATAAGTTGAATTGCAATTGCTTGGTGACTGAGAACATAGGTTGTTGAGTTTCAAGAGAGTTCATTGTTTGAACCTTAAGATGTGAATTGGTTGCTACTATAACGTGAGAAGATTTTATAAGAAAAGATTGCTGTTATGATGCTAGGAAAAGTGATTGAAATTATCATTGATCAAACTAATGCACTTTGCTAGCATTCACACTTCATAAATTATTTCTTTTATCATTTACCTACTCGAGGACGAGTAGGAATAAAGCTTGGGGATGCTGATACGTCTCCAACTTATCTATAATTTATGAAGTATTCATGCTGTTATTTTATCATTCTTGGGTGTTTTACAATCATTTTATAGCAACTTTATATCATTTTTTGGGACTAACCTATTGACCCAGTGCCCAGTGCCAGTTGCTGTTTTTTGCTTGTTTTTTACATCGCAGGAAATCAATATCAAACAGAGTCCAAACACCGCGTAAATTTTTGGAGATTTTTTCTGGACTAGAAGGAACCCAATGGGCCTGAGCTGCACCTGGGGGGTGCCCCGAGGGGGGCACAACCCACCAGGGCATGACAAGGCCCCCTGGCACGCCCAGGTGGGTTGTGCCCACCTCAGTGGCCTACCGCACCCCCTCTTTGCACTATAAATTCCTGAATATTCCGAAACCATTCGGGGTTAACCTAGATCAAAAGTTCCGCTGCCGCAAGGCCTCTGTATCCACAAGATCCAATCTAGACCCCCTTCCGGCACCCTGCCGGAGGGGGGAATCATCTCCGGTGGCCATCTTCATCATCTTGGCGGCCACCACGATGAGGAGGGAGTAGTCCACCCTCGGGGCTGAGGGTTTGTACGAGTAGCTATGTGTTTGATCTCTCTCTCTTGTGATCTATATCATGGGCTTTGTTAATATAGTCAGATCATATGATGTGTCTCCCCTCTATACTCTTGTTATGATGAATTGAGTCTTTACCCTTTGAAGTTTTGTCTTGTCGGATTGAATGTTCAGATCTGAAAACACATGATTTATGTCTTGCCGTATGAATGCTTGAGGTGAAAATGGAGTATCATATTGATTCACTTGATATATGTTATGGCACTAAACTTGCGGATTCCCGCGGTAACATTGGGGTAATCTATGCATAGGGGTTGATGCACGTTTTTATTGTCTTTTCTCCGATAGAAACTTTGGGGTCCCCTTGTAGTTCTTTGTGTTGGATTGAGCATTATGAATCTGAAATTGTTTGATACATATCGTATAATTAACTCACGGGTACTCACGGTGGCATTGGGGTATCTAGGTGACATTAGAGTTGGTTGATATGTGTCATATGATGTTATTTTAGTACGAACTCTTGATTAGATCGATCGGAAAGAATAGCTTTCTGTTATTTTAGTACGAACTCTAGGATAGATCGATCGGAAAGAATAGCTTTGAGGTGGTTTTGTACCCTACAAACAGTTTCTATCTTTTGTTCTCCGCTAATAGGAACTCGGGAGTGATTCTTTGTTCCATTTTGAGCGATAGTCATATGATCCAACTGTGTTAGCGTTGTTGAGAGATTGCACTAGTGAAAGTATGCACCCTAGGCCTCATTTTCTATCATTGCAATACCGTTTGTGCTCCGTTTTACTACTTACTACCTTGCTGTTTTTTACTGTTCGCATTACAAAAACTCATATATACTATCCATACTACACTTTTATCACCATCTCTTTGCCGAACTAGTGCACCTATACAATTTGCCATTGTATTTGGTGTGTTGGGGACACAAGAGATTTCTTGTATTTGATTGTAGGGTTGTTTGAGAGAGACCTTCTTCATCCTACACCTCTCACGGATTGATAAACCTTAGGTCATCCACTTGAGGGAAAATTGCTACTGTCCTACAAAACTCTGCGCTTGGAGGCCCAACACGTGTCTACAAGAATAAAGTTGCGTAGTAGACATCAGTAGTTTCGTCTGAGTGCTGGTAGTCATAGAAATTGATTGCTGCATTGCATGCATTTTATTTGTTGTTATTACTAACCGTCTGATGGTTGTGAGTGTAGATGGCTCCAGTTCCGATCATGTACCATCCTGAGCCAGCTCCATACACATTGCCGCACCTGCTTCAGAACGTGTGGCGACGACTCTACCCAGAGGGTGCTGATCCAGTGTATCAGCTGTATCGGGAGCATCTGGCCGGTTCGCTGTATGAGTACTATGCGGAGGTCACTATACACCACAGTTCCCCGTCCGGCGCTTACACCCGTTCCTCTAAGGGTGGTTTCGCTTCTACGCCATCTCAGGCTGTTCAGTTTGCTGAGATCGAGGCTCTTGTATACTTGCACTACAACGAAGTTTGCATGCACACCCACCTAGGTTTCTACTACTACCTGTCTCTGCACGAGAATGGGCATATTCGCTTCCCTCTTATTGATCCGGCGTGCGATCATCCTTCTAGCCACCTTTCCCGCTATATCACTACCAGTTATCTCTTGATCTATGAGTTAGCCCGAGAGCTAACCTGAGCCCGGATAGACCTTGCCACGGCTCGGAATAGGAACCCTCCACCTATCGTCGGTGTCGCTCCATACGTTCCTCCCACCTCTGTTACCCTGGTTACTTCAGCGACCACTCAGGGTACCACTAACCCTTTGGCAGTGACCCCTCGCAGTGCCCCTGCTGCGTGGGCTTCCCTTGTCACTACTCCTGCAACCCCTATGCTTAGATCTCACCCCGCACCTGCCCCTGAGGGAGAGTCCTCGAGGCAGCGCCGCCGTGTCACTTTTAATCTGGAGGTATCCACTATCAGTTCAGGATCTGAGTCTGGCTCAGGAGAGGAGCCCGCAGCAGCGCCAGCAGAGCACTAGATAGTTAGAGTACCACATTCGTCATCAGGATGATGTATGGATGTAGTCGTACGTGTCATGATGCTTAGTTTGATGTATCAGGATAGAGAACCCGTCATGATGTTTATCATTCATGTTTGAGTCTATGTATAATTATGTTGGAACCTTTTTATTTAATTGCCTTGGTTTCTTCTCGCGGTTTTCTCTGGGATTGTCGCTGGCTTTTCCTCCCATTCTTGGATATTTCTCATCTTGGTTGCTTTATATTGGGAAAATAAATAATAGGATGATGAGGGGAGGCAGCATCAACCACGCTTGTGAGGATGTCCCTGTTCGTCGCTCCGCAAGACAGGCATGACATTCCCCCGAGCCGTTCCAGCCACCACCGCCTCCACCAACACACCCGCCTTCCACTGAGCAAATCATGCGTATGTTTAAAGAAAGAAGGAACAACGATCTGCTTGAGCTGTTGAGAAGTGTGCAAGCTATGGTTGGGCAGAATTGAAATCAGAATGGTCATTACTCCAAGCTGTCAGATTTTCAAAGAACCAAGCCTCCCAATTTCAGTCAAGTTATTGATCCTTTGGAAGCCGATGATTGGTTAAGGACTATTGAGAAGAAGCTGGAGATTGCCCGCACTGAAGAAGGTGACAAGGTTCCGTTCGCCACGCATTATCTTGAAGGAGCTGCCGCTATATTGTGGGATAATGCTAAGGCTATGTGGCCCGCGGACGAAGAGATTACTTGGACCAAATTCAAGGATCATTTCCGCAAGTACCATATTCCAGCCGGAATTATGAAAATCAAGCAGTGTGAATTCCTCGCTCTCACTCAAGGAAGCCTGTCAGTAAGTGAGTACCTGCACAAGTTCGACCATTTGGCCCGCTATTCTCTTTATGATGTGGCCACAGAAGAAAGGAAGGTCGACAAATTTCTTGGAGGATTGAACCAACACCTCAGATGCACTCTCAGTACGTTTGATTTTCCGGATTTCGAAACTCTAGTGAACAAGGCCCTCATCACAGAAAGGGAACACAAGATCATGCATGACAATAGGCCCGCTAATAATGACCACAAGCGCAAATTTGAGCCTAAGAAGGATATGCAACAAATGCAGAAGGCTCGTAGTAGGAAGCAGACTCAGGTTGAGTACAAACCCAATTGGCAGCAGAATGTCAACAAGACCACTACTCAAGTCAAGAATGTCGTGACCAGACCGGTACGCGAAGAATGTCAACGCAACAATTCTGCTTTAATTGTGGGCAAACCGGACATTATGCCAGACAGTGCCCCAAGAACGGCAAGCCAACCGCTTGACTCCGTCCATAAGTCAACTACCTGGAGCCCTTCTCCGTCCCGAGGACCATCCAAGGACAAATCCATCACGTCTCCGCCGACGAAGCCCAAGAGGACCCAGAAGTCGTCATTGGTATGTTTCCTGTTAATAACATACCTGCAATAATTTTATTTAAATCTAGGGCTTCCCACTCTTTTATTTCGTGGAGTTTATTTGCCCAAAACAAATTTCCTTGCTCAATTTTGGGAAAGAGTATGATGGTACAATCCCCGAGATCTGTGCTCTGAAGCAATCTGGTCTGCCGTAATTTGGAAATTGATATCAAGGGAGTCAAGTTTCCAACATCCTTGATAGTCATCGAGTCTGCCAAATTTGATATTATTTTGGGAATGAATTGGTTAACCCAATATCAAGTATGCATCAACTGTGCGACCAGAGAAGTCACCATGACAAGTCAGGAAGGTTGAACCACAAAATTCTATGCCCACAGGAGCATACCCAAGAAGGAAATGGTTTTCACGGCTCTGGCTGAAGAATTGGAATTGATTCCTGTGGTCAGTGAGTATCCAGATGTATTGCCTGAGGAATTACCAGGAATGCCGCCAGACAAGGAGCTTGAGTTTGCAATTGACCTGGTGCCTGGAACAGCACCGATATACAAGAAGTATTACCGGATGCCTTCGTCAGAATTAGTGGAATTAAAGAAACAACTTGATGAGATGCTTCAGAAAGGATACATCCGTCCAAGCTCTTCACCTTGGGGATCACCCGCTATATTCGTGGATAAAAAGGATGGCAGTCTTCGGATGTGTGTGGATTACCAACAGCTGAATGATGTTACCATCAAGAACAAATATCCACTGCCTAGGATTGATGACTTGTTTGATCAACTCAGTGGGGCAGAAGTATTCTCCAAGATTGATTTGAGGACCGGATATCACTAACTCAAAATCAAGAAGGAAGATATTCCCAAGACCGCGTTCACTACTTGGTACGGTCTTTATAAATATACCGTCATGTCCTTCGGTCTCACCAACGCCCCTGCCTTTTTCATGCATATGATGAATAAGGTATTTATGGATTTCTTGGATAAGTTTGTGGTGGTATTCATCGATGACATCCTCATCTACTCAAAAAGTGAAGAAGAGCACAAGGGACACCTCAGAGCAGTTTTACAAAGGCTTCGTAACCATCAGCTCTATGCAAAGTTTAGCAAATGTGAGTTTTGGCTCAAGCAAGTTGGGTTTTTAGGGCACGTTCTTTCTGCAGAAGGGATAGCTGTGGATCCTAGTAAGGTGAAAGATGTGCTTGATTGGGCCGCACCCACGACACTATCAGAGATCGGGAGTTTCCTTGGATTAGCCGGATATTACCGCCGCTTTATCGAAGGATTTTCTAAGATTGCCAAGCCAATGAAAGAGCTCCTCAAGAAGGATAAGAAGTTTTCATGGACTGAGGACTGCGAAAGGAGCTTCAACGAGCTAAAATCCAGACTGACGTCAGCACCAGTATTGACTCTTCCAGACATCTACCGCAGTTTTGATGTATACTGCGATGCCTGTAGGAAAGGCCTTGGATGTGTACTCATGCAAGATGGCAAGGTTGTGGCCTACGCATCCCGATAGCTACGGCCTCACGAAGGGAACTATCCAACTCATGATTTGGAACTGGCCGCTGTTGTGCATGCTTTGAAAATTTGGAGACACTATCTTATTGGAAAAAGGTGTCAGATATTTACCGACCACAAGAGTCTCAAGTATATATTCACGCAACCAGATTTAAACCTTCGACAGCGAAGATGGCTCGAGTTGGTCAAGGATTATGACCTCGGGATAAATTATCATCCGGGTAAAGCCAGTGTGGTTGCTGATGCCCTCAGCCGCAAGCCTGCCAGTCTAAATGCTCTAATGGATTCCTTGCCTCCTGAACTGCACGACGAGATCGCTCAGCTCAATTTGGTGATAGTTGATGCCAGTCTTGCCAACAGATTGGAAGTCGCTCCTACCCTCGAGGAGGAGATTCGCAGAGCCCAGGCAGATGACGTATTGCAGCAATCCCATGCCAAGCGTATGCAAGAAGGTAAGACTCAGGATTTCTCTAAGGATCAGCAAGGTACGCTAAGGTTTCGAGGAAGGATTTGCGTACCCGAGCAAGTAGAGCTGAGAAAGAAGATATTGGCAGAAGCACACGAATCTTTGTATTCAATTCACCCAGGTGGTACCAAAATGTACAAAGACCTTCGTCAGATATTTTGGTGGGATGGAATGAAGAAAGATATCGCATATTTTGCTGGTTGCTATGATATATGCAGCAAAGTGAAGGCGGAACACCAAAATCCCGCAGGACTCCTTCAGCCCCTACCCGTCTTGCAATGGAAATGGGATGATGTCTGCATGGATTTCATCACCGGTCTACCAAGAACCCACCGAGGCAATGACGCAGTATGGGTCATAGTGGACACATTAACAAAGGTAGCCCACTTCATTCCCATCCGGACCACGTACCATGCCGATCAACTTGTACAGTTATATGTGTCCAGCATCGTCAGTTTGCATGGAGTGCCAAAAACAATTACTTCGGATCGAGGGTCTCTCTTTACTTCAACCTTTTGGTCAAGTCCCCATCAAGCCTTGGGGACTTCCCTGAAATATAGCACATCTTATCATCCCCAGACAGATGGACAGACTGAGCGAGTAAATCAAATACTCGAAGATATGCTCCGAGCATGTGCTTTGGCCGAAGGATCCAAGTGGGAAGATTTTCTGCCTTATGCCGAGTTTTCCTACAACAACAGTTTTCAGACCAGTTTGAAGATATCACCTTATGGGGCTCTGTATGGCCGTAAGTGCCGCACTCCACTAAACTGGTCTCAGACCGGAGACAGCCGCATTCTCGGAACTGATTTGATGATTGAGGCTGAGAAGCAAGTCAAGGAGATCCGAGACAGACTGTAGTTGGCCAAGTCATGACAGAAGACTTATTATGATGCAAAGCACCGTTAGATCAGCTTCGAACCCGGAGAACACGTGTATCTCCGAGTCACCCCTATGAAAGGAGTCAAGAGATTTCAGACCCAAGGAAAATTGGCACGCATGTATATTGGTCCATTTCCAGTCATGTCCAGAGTCAGAACAGTTGCTTATCAGTTGGAGTTGCCACCAGAATTGTCAGAGGTACACAATGTGTTCCATGTCTCACAGTTAAGAAGGTGTTTCTCGCCACTGGAGAAAAGGACTGATATGGCAGAGATAGAACTGGCTAAGGATTTAACATATGAGGAGAGACCGATCAGAATATTGGATGAGACAGAAAGAGTCACTCGCAGCAAAGTGATAAGGTTTTATAAGGTTGAGTGGGAGCATCACACCGAGGAAGAAGCAACCTGGGAAAGAGAGGAATTTTTAAGGACTGCCTACCCAGAACTGTTTTCCTGAGCAACCGAATCTCGAGGACGAGATTCATCCTAAGTGGGGGAGGTTTGTGACAGCCTGGATTTTGCCTTATCTCTTTTTTCGGACTTTATTTGCCCTTGCTTTGAATTTGAGTTTTTGGAATCAATTCAAATGGACTTAGCACTTGGGCATGTCCTTGACTTTCACCCAAGTGACCCATCTACCTCTCATTCAACATTTTTCTTTGAAAAATCCCAAAATAACCCAAGGAATATTTTTCATAAAAGAAAAATATTCAAATTCTTCTTTGAAACTCATTTCAGAAACTTGTGCTCCAAAGCAACCCTCATTTTCATGGCTCCAAAAATCTTGAGAAAATTCCTAAATATTCTTGGAACCTTGGCCCACCTTCCTGAGCAAAAATATTGCATGACTTTTTGGAATATTTTTTCTACAGAAAATCATTTCACTTCTGGCCTCAAAATGCACTTTGTACAGCAAGTGTATTTTTCTTTGATCCAATGGAGCTGGTTTTTCTTGAACCTCATTACCCTCCTAAGAAAATCCTAACCCCAGGAGATCAGCCCTAATCACCTTCTAGAAGCCCTCCAAACTTGGCGACCAAGTTTCTGACCAGAAACTTGCCAACAAGCTCAAGTCTCATCTGGTCGGCCTGGCAGTGTGCCATCACCCTTCCTAGACCTAACACTGCACAAACAATACCCCAGACATGATTTGGTAGCACGTGGGCGTCGTCTTGACCATGCCAGTGTGGTGAGACTGTGAGGACACGGGCCCTGGCATGCGTTCGGCGCGCTCCGTGCTGCGCCCGTGCCTCTATTCAACGTGTGCTCGATGCAGAGCTCGCTGACGACTGCCGCACCGCGCCACCAGCCTCGACTCATCACCATTGACCCCTCCCAGTCGCTCACCGATGCTGGAGACACTGCAGCGGGCACGGGCACGTCGCGGCCAAAAGCCACAGTGCGCCCCATGCCCCTGTCTTCTCCCTCCTCCGCTTCCTGTGCTCGTCCGCAAGCTGCAACAACTCCCGCGTGATCACTGAGCACTTCCACCCCCTCGCTGACACCCTTCATCGTCGCTCACCGGCTTCCAAAGAGCTCCAGCGGAGCCACATACCTCCCTCCTTTGGCTATAAATTGAGCCCCTCCCACTGCTCCGAGCACTCACAACTCACCTCTCAACCACCACAGCCTCGTAGCATAACCGCAGCCCGGTCGGGCAGCCTCTGGCCGCCGTCCCCGACCCGAGCTCGCCGGCGACCCCCGCAGCCCCTCCACTTCACTCCAGCCCCTCTCGAGCTCGATCCACCCCGTAGGCGACTGCTTGGAGGACCACTGGTGCCGACTGGATGCATTGGAGCCCCTGGATCCGCCCCTCTCCGTCGTCTTATTCCTCTCCGGCTAAACCCGACAGCAACCACCGCTCACGAGCTTGATTTCGAGCTGCTCCGGCCATCCCCCAGCAAGCCATGGGTACAGGCAGGTGCGTCGTGACCCCCTCTCCATTTTTATCCCTCCAGAATCGGCCAAGGACCCCTTCTCGCCGGCATGACCTCCGGCGAAGTGCCGCCGTCGCTTTGCTTCTTTTCCCCTCCCTCTCACTTGACCAGTGGGGCCCACTCTCCGCCTCTCCACTCGCGCTCGAAGCGGTACAAGTGGAGGCGTATTCTGTGAATACGCCATCGACGTCACCCCCTGGTTTTCTGTTTAATTCAAAATAATTCAAAAAGTTCACCAGAAGTTTGGCCAGTGATAACTTTTAAACTATAAGTCCAAATTAGTTGATTCTTTTTGCATTGTGTTTGTTCTGAAGAGCTCTAGAAGCACACCAAAGTGAAGATTTTTCCTTGCCGTCTAGAATTTCTGGTGATTTTTAGAATGGTTTTTGATATTTTGTTTTGTTGTTTTTAAATATTTTCAGAGGGAGAGACTTGTCTTGAAGATAACCAGGAGGAGTGTGAACCTCCTCTGTACTAAGGCAAGCCACACCAACATTTGGATGGTGTCACTTCAATATCTATGATTTTTCCAACTTGATCATGAGTTATTTTTCATGCATTTAATTAGTTAAATAAATATTGCTTAGTGCTAGTTATTTTGTCATGCTTGAAATGCTTGGTTAAGGTACTGGTTAAATGCATGAACTAGTTTTGGTCAGTAGAATAAAATTTTAACTAAGTGAATATGCTCTTACGAATAATGGTAGTTTCTTCATGATAAATTGATTTTCATATAAATTGTGAGGTAATTAAAATGATGCATGATAAAAACCAGTGAAGAAGATTCAGTAAGGTTTAATGATAAGTAGTGCAAGAAGATCATTTTGATGATGTTGATCCGTTCACGTGAGTGGTATGCTTTCCATGTCGAATAGTTCCATGATCATGGCATCTGATGACTTGGGTGATTTTATTTTCAAGTTAAATCTGATAATAATCCAACTTGAATATAACGTTGATCAAATCATGGTGCCATTGAATCGATTTTTTCTTAGTGCGACCACATTTACCTTTATGGGGAGGTCTTGATTCGATCCATTGTCATGCCGCTTGCGGGTGCCTCCAACGAGGGAAGGCTATGGGCGTGCTGTACCCTGGCCCAGTAAGCAAACATAACCTTGTGTGCCCATTTGTTTTTATGGTACCTTGTCCCTGTTTGGGACCATTCTTGCCACGACGGTGGCAGTTAATGCCTTTGGTAGGCACGGGGCCACCCATGACTTAGCCAGAGGGGAGTTGGTCGGAGTGGCCGGGAGAGTGTCATAGCAATGGGAGGGTTTCGTCGGAATGTCGTTATTCCACCCGAATGGGATGCCGAGGCCATGGATTCCATGGTGTGGGTAAAGTGCGCTACCTCTGCAGAGTGTATTTAATCTATCGACAGTCGCGTCCTCGGTTACGGACACAGCTCGTGAGTAAGTCACACCATGGATCAACATTAATAAGTAATCTTGCACACTAAAGATTAATTGTTGGCACTGGTTATGTGATGATCTGTGGGATCATGAGATGATCGTGGTTGGTGTCAAAGTGTTAGCTTCAGTTGTGATCCGGGTATGATCACTGTTCGGTTACGAGGTAACCCGTCTGGTAAGAGAGTCCGAGGGACTCGGTGCACAAGTTGGTTTCACTACATCAGTAGTGTGATTTGCATTGCATTAATATGAATAATTGTCATGATATTGTTTGCCATTATGCTTATGTTTGTTGTGAGCTTGCAAGTACATTCAATGTACTGACCTGGCGTGTCGTGCTAGATTTCAGGCAAGTCGTATCGGACCGGAGAGCTTCCCGCGTCTAGATCATGTCCACATCGGTGTCCCTGTGCTATGGAGCTCCACTTCGTTGTTGTTTCACTGCCGCATAGTTTATGTGATTGAGGCCTGCTACCTCTTGAGCTTGCGTTGGTTTTCCCTTGAAGAGGAAAGGGTGATGCAGCAAAGTAGCGTAAGTATTTCCCTCAGTTTTGAGAACCAAGGTATCAATCCAGTAGGAGACGATGCACAAGTCACCGAATACCTGCACAAACAATCAAGAACTTGCAACCAACACGATACATGGCTTGTCAATCCCTTCATGGTCACTCGCAAAAGTGAGATCTGCTAGAGATAGTAAAGTAAATATTTTTGGTATTTTTGGTTTATAGATTGGAAAGTAAAGATTGCAAAATAGTAGATCAGAAACTAGCACGATGTAAACGAGATTCAATAATATGGAAAAGAGACCCGGGGGCCATAGGTTTCACTAGTGGCTTCTCTCAAGATAGCATATATTACGGTGGGTGAACAAATTACTGCCGAGCAATTGATAGAAAAGCACATAGTTATGATGGCATCTAAGGCAATGATCATGAACATAAGCATCACGTCCATGTCAAGTAGACCGACTCCTACCTGCATCTACTACTATTACTCCACATATCGACCGCTATCCAGCATGCATCTAGAGTATTAAGTTCATAAAGAACGGAGTAACACATCAAGCAAGGTGACATGATGTAGAGGAATTAACTCAAGCAATATGATGAAAACCCCATCTTGTTATCCTCGATGGCAACAATACAATACGTGCCTTGCTGCCCCTACTGTCACTGGGAAAGGACACCGCAAGATTGAACCCAAAGCTAAGCACTTCTCCCATTGCAATAAAGATCAATCTAGTAGGCGAAACTAAACCGATAATTCGAAGAGACTTGCAAAGATATCAAATCATGCATATAAGAATTCAGAGAGGAACCAAATAATATTCATAGATAATCTTGATCATAAATCCACAATTCATCGGATCTCGTCAAACACACCGCAAAACAGTATTACATCGAATAGATCTCCAAGTACATCGAGGAGAGCATGCTATTGAGAATCAAAGAGAGAGAAGAAGCCATCTAGCTAATAACTCTGGACCCGAAGGTCTGTGGTAAACTACTCACGCTTCATCGGAGAGGTAGTGGTGATCGAATCCCCCTCCGGCAGGACGCCAGAAAAGGCCCCAAGATGGGATCTCATGGGTACAGAAGGTTGCGGCAGTGGAAAAGTGGTTTCGTGGCTCTCCTGAATGTTTTTAGGGTATAAGAGTATATATAGTCGTAGGAACTAGGTCAAGGGAGCTACGAGGGGCCCAGGAGGGTGGGGGGCACACCCTACCCCCTGGGCGCGCCCTCCTGCCTCGTGGCCGCCTCGTTGCCTGATACGTCCATTTTGCATCATGTTTTCTTACTGTTATTTATAATGTTTTTATCCATAATAATGCTTTTTGGAGCAATTCTAATGCCTTTTCTCTCATAATTTGCAAGGTACACACCAAGAGGGAGAATACTGGCAGCTGGAAATCTGGACCTGAAAAAGCTACGTCAGGCTACCTATTCTGCACAACTCCAAACAAGCTGAACCTCCACGGAAAAGGTTTATTGAATATTTAAGAAATATTGGAGCAAATAACTACCAGAGGGGGCCCACCAGGTGGGCACAACACACCTGGGTGCGCCAGGGAGCCCAGGCACGCCCTGGTGGGTTGTGCCCTCCTTGGCTCACCTCCGGTGCCCATCTTCTGGTATAAGTCATTTTGACCTAGAAAAAAAATAAGGGAGAGACATTCGGGACGAAGCGCCGCCGCCTCAAGGCGACACTTGGGCAGGAGCACTTTTGCCCTCTGGCGGAGCGATTCTGCCGGGGGAACTTTCCTCCCGGAGGGGGAAATCATCGTCATCATCATCACCAACAACTCTCCCATATTGGGGAGGGCTATCTTCATCAACATCTTCACAACACCAACTCCTCTCAAACCCTAGTTCATCTCCTGCATTCAATCTTTGTATCAAAACTGTAGATTGGTGCCCGTGGGTGACTAGTAGTGTTGATTACATCTTGTAGTTGATTATTATATGGTTTATTTGGTGGAAGATTATATGTTCAGATCCATTATGCTATTCAATACCCCTTTGATCTTGAGCATGTTGATCATTTGTGAGTAGTTACTTTCGTTCTTGAGGTCACGGGAGAAATCATGTTGCAAGTAATGACGTGAACTTGATATGTGTTCGATATTTTGATGATATGTATGTTGCCATTCTCTTAGTGGTGTCATGTGAATGTAGACTACATGACACTTCACCATATTTGGCCTAAGGGAATGCATTGTGGAGTAGTTATTAGATGGTGGGTTGTGAGAGTGACAGAAGCTTAAACCCCAGTTTATGCGTTATTCCGTAAGGGACCGATTGGATCCAAAAGTTTAATGCTATGGTTAGAATTTATTCTTAATACTTTTCTCGTAGTTGAGGATGATTGTGAGAGGGTTAATCATAAGTAGGAGGTTTGTTCAAGTAAGAACAAGACCTAAGCACCGGTCCACCCACATATCAAATTATCAAAGTACCAAACACGAATTAAGCCAACATGATGAAAGTGACTAGATGAAATTCCCGTGTACCCTCAAGAACACTTTGCTTATCATAAGAAACCATTTTAGCCTGTCCTTTGCCTCAAAAGGATTGGGCTACCTTGCTGCACTTTTGTTACTACTATTGTTACTTGCTCGTTACAAATTATCCTCCTACCAAACTACTCCGCTACTTACAATTTCAGCACTTGCAGACATTACCTTGCTGAAAACCACTTGTCATTTCCTTCTGCTCCTCGTTAGGTTCGACACTCTTACTTATCAAAAATAGCTACAATTGAACCCATACACTTGTGGGTCATCAAGGCTATTTTCTGGCATCGTTGCCGGGGAGTGAAGCGCCTTTGGTAAGTGGAATTCGGTAAGGAAACATTTATATAGTGTGCTGAAATTTATTGTCACTTGTTACTATGGAAGACAATCCTTTGAGGGGTTTGGTCGGGGTATGTTCACCTCGTCCGGAACCACAATTAGTTACCCCTCAACCTACTGCACCTACTGAAAATATTGAATATGAAATACCTTCAGGTATGATAGCACAACTGCTAGCTAATCCTTATGCAGGAGATGGAACTTGTCGGTGTACAGAAGTAGGGGCTCTACTCCGTACCCCTTTACCTATGCACGGGCAGTCAGAGCCGCGCCCACGGCCACACTTAGCAGGGAAGGGGAGGGAAGCCGACGCCACAAGACAATCAAGGCAACGCCAAGACGGAAACACAAAGAGCAAGAGGGCGAGGTGGACTCCCCCGGCAAGACCCTTGCCGGGGCGGCCTCCACGGCCCCGGCAAGGGCCTTGCCGGGGCAACTTTCCCAACACCAGCGGAGCATGCCACCCTTGAGCCCGAGGTTTCCAACATCATCAACAACATTGGAACCTAGGCTCGGGAGGCACCTCCATGGTGGCATGCAGATCTTTGTGAAGATCATTAACACACAAGATCAGAAGAGGACCAGAAGACGGCGATCCTCGGCACGATCCCTGCCGAGGAAACCCACGAGGCCTCTGGCAAGATCCTTGACAGGGACGACCATAGTGGCGCGGAAAGACCCTTGCCAAGGACATCAGCAGGGCCGCGACCAGGCCCGCTCCCACCAAGGCTCCATCGCCGTTCCCATGCAGCTGCCAGCCCAGCCAGCCAGGCGGGCACCTGCGTGGCGACGTTCGGCCCCAAGACCAGCTTAGCAAGCACTTGCGTGGAGGCATGCAGATCTTCGTGAAGACGCTGCCACCGCGCCAGCTCAGCAGCCTGCCACCCTACATGCCACTGCCTGCCTCGCTGGCCTGGACGCGTGTCGAAGCAAGGCGAGGCGGCATCTTAGGGGTGCATTTAATGCGTCTTGTCCCATAATGACGGGCGATAAACATAGCTACTGTACCCTTTCCACCTCCTGTGTGCCATTGTGGCGCCTCCTTCGACTATAAAAGGAGGCCCGAGGCGTATTGGAGAGGGATTTAGCTCTTTTGGGCAAGTCACGCATCATAGCTAGCTCAAGAACACTGAAATACACACCAAAGCAGGACTAGGGTATTACGTGATCCCCGCGACCCGAACCTGGGTAAACGACCTTTGTGCTGGCTCTTAGACCCGCTCTTCTCACAAGCTCGCGCCCGCCGACCACAGTAGGGATTCCAGTGATCCCATAGGTGTCGTTCCCACCAACATCTTTGGCGCGCCAGGTAGGGGTGCGTAGTTGTGAGGATCTGGTTTAGCAGCTAGTCTAGCAGTTCTTCATCGCCATTGTTTCCAAGGAAGAAGGTGATCGAACGGGCAGCATCACTTGCAAGTATAATGAGCGCTCGTGCAACGACAGAAAAGCTAAGTCACGCAAACACTTTCTGTGATTCTTTTTTATATAAGGCTATTCTCCTTGGAGATCTTTCCCTCTGTATACAAAACCTACACGCAATGGGGCCCTTCCACTATTGGCAACGCCTTCTTTCTGTTTCGAGTCTGCTCAACAGTTCGAGCGGCTGCGTCGAGAACGACAGGGTAGCCTTCCGCTATTGGCAACGCTCTCGTTCTGTCTCGAGTCCGCCCGACAGTTTGAGCGACCGCGCTGAGAACGGCAAGGTGGTTCGCCCTAGCAGCACACACACCCGGCAGGCTATTGGGGATCCAAGGCGCCGCGACATGGGTTTACGCGCCGGCAATCCTACCCAATTAACGTAGTGTGGATATACAGAGAAAGATCAAATTGGAAAATAACATGCATCGTTTCAAAAGTACCGCAGAATTATATTACATCAATTGTTGCTGCGGTTCTAACTAAAGATATAAATTGTCTTGGTCGTGAACCTACAACGGCGATGAGAAACGGGGTGCCTAGTCCCGGCGCTGGCCCTCCACCCTCTTGATTCCGTCGACTCGGCTGATGATGGGCTTGATACGCTCCCTGAGCGGCGTGAGGTCCACGTCCTCCGGCAAGCTCTCCAGCATGGCGTCAAAGTCGAGGTTGGGGTACCAGTACGCCACCTTGGTGAGAACCTTCAGGGCACCCCGGCAAAGCAGCAGGGCCTCATTGGGCAGAGAACTCGCTCTGTTAGAGCGAAACTGCTCCAGGGCTCCAAGAACACCCTCAAAGAACAAGGTCAGCTTGGCTTTGGGACTCACGTTCGGCTCTGGGGTGTACCTCACATTCGACATCCCCATAGCAGCCAGCTTCTCGGTGATCCTGTTGGCGACGTTGCGAGGCGGCTGATCTAGAGGTTCTCGCCCTTCACGAAATCCTCGTGGTTGGCGGCTTCGTTCTTCCGCAGCTGCCTCTCCTTCTGCAGGCTCTTGGTCAGGGTCTCCTCCCGGGCCTTGACCTCCGCAAGCGTCCCCTCAAGGCTCTCCAGCTTCAGCTTCAGGTCCTCGATGGAGTCGTTGGCGCGAGTGAGTAGCTCGGCCTTGTCGAAGACTATGCCCTGCGCCTCCGTCAAGGCGCAGCTGACCGTGTCCTTCTCCTTCGCCAGCTGCTCAGCCCTGATCTTCAGGCCGTCCCGCTCCGCCTCTAGCTCCTTCACCTTGTCACCGTGGGCCAGAGTTTGTGCGTCGAGCACTTCCTTGTGTTTCTGCTCTAGCTCCCGGGTCCGTTGCGCGACGAGCTTCTCGACCTCCTCGTCCTTGCCGCGGAGTGTGGTGGCGAGCGCCGCCTCATGAGCGACAAGGTCCTCCTCCTGGGAGTTCAGCTCGGCCTAGTGCTGGGACCGGGCGGCCTCGGCCTTGGTGGCCTCTTCCCTTGCCGCCTCCTGGGCCTTCTTGATGTCGGCCTGCTTCAAGAGGAGCTCCTGCTTGCACTCGGCCAGCTGGTCTTGGGCCTGGTGGAACCAGGCCTGCGCCTCGGCGACGTGCTCCTTGAGATCTGCCTCTGCCTTGCCCGCCGCCGCCTCCCTGGACTTCGCCTTGTCCAGACGGGCGCAGTGGAGCGCTTGGAGCTTCCAAAACCTGGTGCCCATGGCCCGGAGAAGCTCCTCCTCCTGGGTACCACCGCCACTGGTGCTCGGTTCATCGACAACCTCGAGCCCGGCAGCGGCGAGCACCTTGTCATCGAACACCTCCCCCTCGGCCGGCGCCCTGGCGCCTGCCGTCCCTGGAAGGTGGACGAACAAGTCGTCACCCACCTTTAGGTACCTACTCGAGCCAGAGGCCATGGAGGAGGAGGGTTGATCGTCAACTACCTCCTCCTCGGCAGCGGCCTTGCCGGCCTCCCCGGCAGGCCCCTTGCCGGCCTCCTCGGCGGTGCTCTTGCCGGCCTCCTCAGCGGCAGCCTCGCCGGTTCCTCCGGTAGATCCCCTGGCGGCGTCCTTAGCAGCGGTCTCGGCGGCCTCCTCGGCGGCGATCTTGTCGGCCTCGGCCTTGGCGTCCTTGGCGACCTCCGTGATGATGGTGTCGAGGTCCTCCTGGTCCGCCAAGGGGGGATCTGGATGCTGGAAAGGAGGATAAGGCAAAGCCAAGATCAAGGTTCAAAAAGAAAGAAAGAAAGGAAAGCAGGTCACTTACCCGTGCCGGCTGGGAAGAGGTGGCCCCCTCCCCGCCAATATCTATTGCCGGGACAGAGCCACCAGTGCCCAAGTCCACCACCTCCTCCTCCGTGCACATGGGCTCGGTGCGAGGCGTCCTTGCCGGGGACGCCCTCGGGCCGGTGTGGTTGATGGGGGCGGCGTGTTGGGGGTGGCCCTCGGTGGCTCCTCCTGCTGCCGTCCTCCTCCTGCAGCCACGGCAAGGTCAGTGCCAAAAATCACATCCCGGCGCATGTTGATGGGGAGCAGGTGGTGAACTCACGCTGGGAGCTGAGCGGGGGGCTGCTGTCCGAGCTGATCTCCACCACCGGCGTGCGCGAGGTGGCCTCCGCGGACTGGTCGCCCGTCGGCGCCCTGGCCTTCTTCGCCACCCTCTGGGCCAGCGTATCCCTGTCCCTGCAGAGAAGAAAACAAGTCACGAAAAGTGGCGCGGTCTAAGAGAGCGGAGGTGAAGAAGGGCAGACACTTACTCATCCTCCGCCTCCTCTTCCGCCGCCTTCCTTTTCCTCCTTGGGCTGAGGGACCCAAAATCAAAGACGACCTCCGGGTCGACATCTGCGAGAGGAGGAGAAGGGGATGGAGTCCGGCGACGCTTGGAGGAAGAAGAGGCGGTCGTTTCTTCTTTGCCACCAAGGTCTTCACCGCCTTCTTCTTCGCTGCCGCGGCCCTTGTCTAGCGCACAGACTCCCCCTGGACCCCTTGCCGCGGCTCGGTCCTCCTGGGACGGACCGGCTCGCCAGAGCTGGCCCGCCGCAGGACACGTCCTCTTCTCGTGGCCGGAGGGTCGACGGCCTTGGTTTCTCCCTCGGTCGACTCCTCGACCACCTCCTCAATGAGAGGGGCCCCGGTGTTGGCACCGCTAGCCTCCCCGGCAGCCCCCTCCCACTGGGCGAGCTCCCTCTCCTCCGCGGCCATGCCGTCCTCATCCTCCATGCCGCCAGCGCTGCCGGCCTCCATGGCGAGCTGCGCCTCTGCCACCCTGGCAGCGATGTAGTCGATCTCCGCCTGGGTGGTGTCCTCGACGAGCAGCGGCTCGTCGCGGTCGAAGCCCTCTGACAAGTTGTCAAAGAACTCCTATACCTCGTGTGCCGGGGGCTCGACCCAGGACGGGTCGAGGCCGTGAGCGTTGAAGACCGGCATCATCTCGAGAATGGCGGCCTGACACGTGTTGTTGCTCAGCGGGAACACGCCCGGCGGCAACCCAAATAGGGGCCCCTTGATGACCTTGCTGGCGTTTGCGGCCCTGCCGGTCCTCTCCACACCCTGCCACCGGTGAACACATCAAGCTGGAAGAGCCTCTGGCTGAATTGGGCGTGTCCCATCACTGTGAAGTTATGCTTCAGGCCGGGGCAGAGCCTCATGATGTCGGCCGTGTTCCTGAAGTCCCAGGCCGGCCTCCCCTTGTGTGCAGCGGGGCAATTTGGCGGCAGATGAAGTCCTCCCCAATCATCTCCGGGGTGAGCCCGGCCATGGTGAGGTGATGGATCCTGGTGGTGGCGATCGAGAGCTTCTCGTCGTCTGCGTCGATGTCGCTCCAGTCCTCGCCACGGGTCGGCGGGCTCTGACGCACCCAGCAGAACTCCGGCTGATTCTTCTCCTCGATCCAGCACCACCGACCCTGCCACTCCTCCCACCTCTCCTTGTGGGCACCCTCCGGATACGTGCCTCTCCCTTGGATCCTCAGGATCCAGGAGATGCTTCCGGAGAGGGCGCTCCCTGGCTGGAGGCGAGGGGAGAAGTAGTGGCAGAAGAGCGCCGTGCTGGGAAGCACCCCAACGAAGCCCTCGCAGAGGTGGGCGAAGAACGCCATGCACGCCACGACGTTCGCGTGAGGTCCAGAAGACGGAAGACGAAGGTGCGCATGACGTCGTTGAAGAAATCGGAGAAAGGTGGCAGTGCCCGCAGGAGAAGAAATCGACGAAGAAGGGGTACCGACTGGGGCCGGCCTCGCCGCAGTCGGCGGGGATGATGCGCATGGCAGGGTGCCCCGTCGTCTCCGCCGCCCACAGAGGCCTGAAGAAATCCTTAAGGTGGAATACGTCGACCGACGAAGGTGAGAAGTAGGCGAACTGCGCCCGCCGCACCGCCGCCTCCCTCTCCATAACATCCTTGGCCGCCCCCTTGCCCCTGCCCTTGCCGGTCTTGGGCGCCATGGCGGCTGGGTAAAGGCATAGGATCGAGAGCAACTGGGGCGCAGCAGCGACGAGCAGAGGCGAGAGCTCGAGGAGGAAGAAGATGGGGACAGCGGTGCCGAGATTGGAGAAAGCACAGAGGGTAAATGAGCAGCGCGCTTGCGGTTATTCCTTTTTATGGGGAAGGCATGGGCCGCCTCTTTACCATTTACTACGACATGACGCCTGCGTGCAGTAGGCACCCCACGCATGCCCCCCACGTCACACACGGCCCTCCACGTCGCGCATTCAACGCGGGTCGTGGGGAAGCGCAGCGGGCGAAAAAGTTACCACGGTAAAATCGGCCCCGCCTGCCCGCGCACCGTTCTGGGCCTAGCCCAAAAACGCGTCGCGCTTATGTGTGGCCTAGGCCCGGGGGCTCCTGTCGGTGTACAGAAGTAGGGGCTCTACTTCATACCCCTTTACCTATGCACGGGCAGTCAGAGCCGCGCCCACGGCCACACTTAGCAGGGCAGGGGAGGGAAGCCGAAGCCACAAGACAATCAAGGCAACGCCAAGACGGAAACACAAAGAGCAAGAGGGCGAGGTGGACTCCCCCGGCAAGACCCTTGCCGGGGCGGCCTCCACGGCCCCGGCATGGGCCTTGCTGGGGCAACTTGCCCCACACCAGCAGAGCGTGCCACCCTTGAGCCCGAGGTTTCCAACATCATCAACAACACTGGAACCAAGGCTCGGGAGGCACCTCCATGGTGGCATGCAGATCTTTGTGAAGATCATTAACACACAAGATCAGACGAGGACCATAAGACGGCGATCCTCGGCATGATCCCTGCCGAGGAAACCCACGAGGCCTCCGGCAAGATCCTTGCCGGGGACGACCACAGTGCAGTGGCTAGACCCTTGCCGTGGCCCCGGCAAGACCCTTGCCGAGGACATCAGTAAGGCCGCGGCCAGGCCCGCGCCCACCAAGGCTCCACCGCCGTTCCCATGCAGCTGCCAGCCCAGCCAGCCAGGCGGGCACCTGCGTGGCGACGTGCGGCCCCGAGACCAGCTCAGCAAGCACCTGCGTGGAGGAATGTAGATCTTCGTGAAGGCGCTGCCACCGCGCCAGCTCAGCAGCCTGCCAGCCTACATGGCACTGCCCGCGTCGCTGGCCTGGACGCGTGTCGAAGCAAGGCGAGGCGGCAACAAAGCGAGGGGACACCTCAGGGGCTCATTTAATGCGTCTTATCCCGTAATGACGGGCGATAAGCATAGCTACTGTACCCTTTCCACCTCCTGTGTGCCACTGTGGCGCCTCCTTCGACTATAGAAGGAGGCCCAAGGCGTACTGGAGAGGGATTCGACTCTTTTGGGCAAGTCATGCATCATAGCTAGCTCAAGAACACTGAAATACACACCAAACCAGGACTAGGGTATTACGCGATCCCCGCGGCCCGAACCTGGGTAAACGACCTTTGTGCTGGCTCTTAGACCCGCTCTTCTCACAACCCCGCGCCCGCCGACCACAGTAGGGATTCCAGTGATCCCATAGGCGTCGTTCCCACCGACAGAACTGAACATCCTGATATGCACCTGATACATGTGGAACAAATTTGTGGATTGTTTAAGCTTCTAGGTTTACCCAGGGATGAACTGATGAAAAATGTTTTCCCTTTATCATTGAAGGGAAAAGCATTGGCATGGTATAGGCTATGCGATGATATTGGATCATGGAATTGGAATCGTTTGAAATTGGAGTTCCATCAAAAAATTTATCCTATGCATCTAATTCATCGTGATCGGAATTATATATATAATTTTTGGCCTCGTGAAGGAGAAAGTATCGCTCTAGCTTGGGGGAGGCTTAAGTCAATGTTATATTCATGCCCCAATCATGAGCTCTCAAGAGAAATTATTATTCAGAATTTTTATGCTCGGCTTTCTCGTAATGATCAAACCATGCTCGATACTTCTTGTACTGGTTCTTTTATGAAGAAGACCACTGAATTCCGATGGGATCTTTTGGAAAGAATTAAACGCAACTCTGAAGATTGGGAACTTGAGGAAGGTAAAGAGTCGGGTATAAAGCTTAAGTATGACTGTGTTAAATATTTTATGGATACCGATGCTTTTCAAAAGTTTAGCAATAAATATGGACTTGACTCTGATATAGTAGCCTCCTTTTGTGAATCATTTGCTACTCATGTTGTACTTCCTAAAGAGAAGTGGGTTAAATATCACCCGCCTATTAAAGATAAAATTAAAGAACTAGTACCAGTTAAAGAAGAAACTATAGTATATAATGTTGATCCAGTTGTTCCTTCTGCTATATTGAGAAACCACCTTTCCCTGTTAGGATAAAAGAACATGCTAAAGTTTCAACTGTGGTTAACAAAAGCTATGTTAGAACACCTAAAATTGATGAACAAATTAAAGTAGAACCTAGCATTGCTATGGTTAAATATCTCTTGGAAGAAGATATGGATGGGCATGTTATTTACTTTTGTGAAGAAGCTGCTAGAATTGCTAAACATGAGGGGAAAGATAAACATAGACTAGTTGTTGGCATGCCTGTTGTCTCAGTTAAGATAGGAGATCACTGTTATCATGGGTTATGTGACGTAGGTGCTAGTGTGAGTGCTATTCCCCACTCCTTATATGAAGAAATTAGAGATGAAATAGCACCCGCTGAAATAGAAGACATAGATGTTACTATTAAACTTGCTAATAGAGATACTATATATCCAATTGGGATTCTTAGAGATGTTGAAGTCTTGTGTGGGAAAATAAAACACCCTTCTTATTTTCTTGTTCTTAGCACCCCACAAGACGACTTTTGTCCCATTATTTTTGGTAGACCTTTCTTGAACACTGTCAATGCTAAAATAGATTGTCAGAAACAAACTGTCGGTGTTAGCTTTGGTGATGAATCTCATGAGTTTAATTTTTCCAAGTTTAGTAAACAACCTCATAAGAAAGATTCGCCTAGTAAGGATGAAATTATTGGTCTTGCTTCTATTGATGTGCCTCCTGCTGATCCTTTGGAACAATATTTGCTAGACCATGAAAATGATTTGCATATGCGCGAAACAAATGAAATAGATAAAATCTTTTTCCAACAACCACCTCTGCTTAAACACAATTTTCCTATTGAAACTCTAGGAGGTCCTCCTCCACCTAAAGGTGTTCCTGTGTTTGAATTAAAACAATTGCCAGACACTCTAAAATATGCTTATCTTGATGAAAAGTAGATATATCCTGTTATTATTAGTGCTAACCTTTCAGAACATGAAGAATAAAGATTATTGAAAGTTCTAAGGAAGCACAGGGATGCTATTGGATATACTCTTCATGATCTTAAGGGCATTAGTGCCACTCTATGTCAGCACAAGATTAATATGGAACCTGATGCTAAACCCGTTGTTGATCACCAACGTCGGTTAAATCCGAAAATGAAAGAAGTGGTAAGAACGGAAATATTAAAACGTCTGGAAGCAGGTATAATCTATCCTATAGCTGATGGTAGATGGGTAAGTCCTCTTCATTGTGTCCCTAAGAAGGAAGGTATTACTGTTGTTCCTAATGATAAGAATGAGCTTATTCCACAAAGAATTGTCATGGGCTATAGAATGGTAATTGATTATAGAAAATTAAATAAAGCTACTAGAAAAGATCATTACCCTATGCCTTTTATTGATCAAATGTTAGAAAGACTATCTAAGCACACACATTTTTGCTTCCTTGATGAATACTCTGACTTTTCACAAATACATGTTTTACAATCTGATCAAGAAAAGACCATTTTTACTTTTCGTTTTGGAACATTTGCTTATAGATGTATGCCTTTCGGTTTATGTAATGCACCTGCTACCTTTCAAAGATGTATGACTGCTATATTCTCTAATTTTTGTGAAAAGATTGTTGAGGTTTTCATGGACGACTTCTCTGTTTATGGGAAGTCCTTTGATGATTGTTTAAGCAATCTTGAGCGAGTTTTGCAGAGATGTGAACAAACAAATCTTGTCTTGAATTGGGAGAAGGGACACTTTATGGTTAATGAGGGCATTGTCTTGGGTCATAAAATTTCTGAAAGAGGTATTGAAGTGGACCAAGCTAAGGTTGATGCAATTGACAAAATGCCATGTCCTCCTCCTCCTCCTCCTCCTCCTCTTCTTTTTCTTCTTCTTCTTCTTCTTCTTCTTCTTCCCCCTTCTACTTAACCTAAACCTAAACTAACCTAAACTAATTAAAACTAAACTATTTAAACTAATTAAACCTAAACTTAAACAGAAAAAAACAAAAAAACAGAAAAAAAAACAAAAAAACAGAAAAAAAGGGAGGAGGGGCTCACTGTGGGGGAGGGCCGGGGCGGGGCCGGCGACGGAGGGCCGGGGCGGGGCCGGCGACGGAGGGCCCGGGCGGGGCGGTGGAGGAGGCGGGGCGGCGGGGGCCCGGCCGGCGGGGGGCCGGGGCGGGGCGGTGGAGGAGGCGAGGCGTCGGGGGCCCGGCCGGCGAGGGGCCGGGGCGGCGGGGGGGATGGGGGGCGGGGGCCCGGGGCGGGGCAGTGGAGGAGGCGGCGGGGGGCCGTGGCGGCGGTGGGGCGCGGGGCGGCGGGGGGCCGGGGCGGGGGGGGGGGCGGCGGGGAGCCGGGGCGACGGGGCGGCGGGGGCGACGGGGCGGCGGCGGCGGCGGGGTGGGAGGAGAAGGGCGAGGCGAGGACGAAGTGAGTAACGGGCGGGGGGTACCTGCCGTTAGGCAAGTGCCCTCTTTGGCGTCCGCCAGCCTTTGCCGTCCGCCTTTCTGCCTCTTTGCCGTCCGCTAGCGGACGGCAAAGAGGTGGGCCGTTAGGATTTTTCAAACGAGCGGGGGGTGGGGGCCACCACACTCTTTGCCGTCCGCCAGCGGACGGCAAAGAATCTTTGCCGTCCGCTGGCAGACGGCAAAGATTCTTTGCCGTCCGCTGGCAGACGGCAAAGAGCTGGCAGATGGCAAAGAGCTTCTTTGCCGTCAGCCTTTTCTTTGCCGTCTGTTTATGTGTAGCTGATGGCAAAGAGCTTCTTTGCCGTCAGCTAGCGGACGGCAAAGAGCTGGCAGATGGCAAATTAGCTGATTCTAGTAGTGATTAGTCAATGATGCAACTCATGAAATAATTAATAAGGGAAGAGAAGATTCACATATAAATATACTATCATAGAAATCTTTTGTGATTGTGAGCCCTCATCAAAATATTATATGCCAAAATTGTTGACGTTGACAAGGAAGACAACTTAATGATTTATCTATATTTATATTCACCTAGAAGTCATATTGTCATAGATCCTTTAACATGTGATGCTTGCCCTATCTTTGCTAGCCAAAAATTCGGCACCAAGTAGAGATACTACTTGTGCATCCAAAACCCTTAAAACCAAATCTTTTTTCAAGTGTCCACCATACCTACCTATGGATTGAGCAAGATCCCTCAAGTAAGTTTTCATCGGTGCAAAAAGGCAATAAAAATTGCTTCTAAATATGTGAGATCATTTAGTGTAAGAGAAAATTGAGCGTTCTACGAACTTGGATGAGAAAGAATAAAAGTGACAAACTGCATAATAAAGGTTGTCATCTTAAGGGGCAATACAACGTGACGTTCTCTTGCACTAAGGGATTGAGCATGCAAACAAATAAGCGCATGGCAACCTCTGCTTCCCTCTACGAAGGGCCTATCTTTTACTTTTATGTATTTAATTTTATGCAAAGAGTCAAAGTTTTCCTTCTATTCCTTTTATTTTCCCTTTTTGGCAAGCATCATGTGGTGAGGAAAGATCTAGGAACATATGTCCAGTTGAATATAGATAGCATGAGTTATTATTGTTGACATCACCCTTGAGGTGAGTATGTTGGGAGGCGAAACTATAAGCCCCTATCTTTCTAGGTGTCCGGTTGAAATGTTTTGCTCATAGGTACGAGGTGAGTGTTAGCAATCATAGAAGACCATATGATGGCTGAGTATGTGGACTTGCTAAAAGGCTCCGACACATGACTCTTCCTGAAAAGATGATGAATTGTAGTTGCAAATTTGACTGAGAACATAGTTTGTTGGTTTTTAATAGACTTTTTGCTTTATACTTCGATTATGTGATGAACTGTTACTTATTCATGGGAACTATATGATGCAAGTTCAATGATAAAAGTCCTATGTTCAATTTTGTAGCTGTAATAATAATCAACATGATGCTTCGATGTCCGTATTTTTTTATCGACACCTCTCTCTCAAAGCATGTGGACATGTTTTTCGATTTTGGTTTTCGCTTGAGGCCAAGCGAGGGCTAAGCTTGGGGGAGTTGATACGTCCATTTTGCATCATGTTTTCTTACTGTTATTTATAATGTTTTTATCCATAATAATGCTTTTTGGAGTAATTCTAATGCCTTTTCTCTCATAATTTGCAAGGTACACACCAAGAGGGAGAATTCTGGCAGCTGGAAATCTGGACATGAAAAAGCTACGCTAGGCTACCTATTCTGCACAACTCCAAACAAGATGAACCTCCACAGAGAATTTTTATGGAATATTTAAGAAATATTGGAACAAATAACTACCAGAGGGGGCCCACCAGGTGGGCACAACCCACCAGGGCACGCCTGGGCTCCCTGGTGCGCCCAGGTGGGTTGTGCCCACCTGGTGGGCCCCCTCTGGTAGTTATATTCAATACCCCTCTGCTCTTGAGCATGTTTATCATTTGTGAGTAGTTACTTTCGTTCTTGAGGTCACGGGAGAAATCATGTTGCAAGTAATCATGTGAACTTGATATATATGTGTTCGATATTTTGATGGTATGTATGTTGCCATTCTCTTAGTGGTGTCATGTGAATGTCGACTACATAACACTTAACCATATTTGGGCCTAAGGGAATGCATTGTGGAGTAGTTATTAGATGGTGGGTTGTGAGAGTGACAAAAGCTTAAACCCTAGTTTATGCGCTATTCCATAAGGGACTGATTGGATCCAAAAGTTTAATGCTATGGTTAGAATTTATTCTTAATACTTTTATCGTAGTTGCGGATGCTTGCGAGAGGGTTAATCATAAGTAGGAGGTTTGTTCAAGTAAGAACAGCACCTAAGCACCGCTCCACCCACATATCAAATTATCAAAGTACCGAACATGAATTAAGCCAACATGATGAAAGTGACTAGATGAAATTCCCGTGTACCCTCAAGAACACTTTGCTTATCATAAGAAACCGTTTTGGCTTGTCCTTTGCCTCAAAAGGATTGGGCTACCTTGCTGCACTTTTGTTACTACTATTGTTACTTTCTTGTTACAAATTAGCCTGCTACCAAACTACTCCGCTACTTAGAATTTCAGCACTTGCAAACATTACCTTGCTGAAAACCACTTGTCATTTCCTTCTGCTCCTCGTTGGGTTCGACACTCTTACTTATCGAAAAGAGCTACAATTGACCCCATACACTTGTGGGTCATCATTGCCTCTTCGACTTCATCTCCAAGTCTTCTGGTTTGCTTTCGGTCCAAGAAAGATCATCGCGAAGGTTTCATTCCGTTTGGTATACTTTTTCTGCAAAACTCTAAAATTGGCAAAAAAACAGAAACTGGCACTGGGCCCTCGGTTAATAGGTTAGTCCCGAAAATAATATAAAATGGCATAGTAATGCGCATTAAACATCCAAAACAGATAATATAATAGCATGGAACAATAAAAAAATTATAGATACGTTGGAGACGTATCAAGCATCCCCAAGCTTAATTCCTGCTCGTCCTCGAGTAGGTAAATGATAAAACAGAATGTTTGATGTGGAATGCTACCAAACATATTTATCAATGTAATTTTCTTTATTGTGGCATGAATGTTCAGATCCGAAAGATTCAAGACAAAATTTTAATATTGACATAAAAATAATAATACTTCAAGCATACTAACAAAGCAATTATGTCTTTTCAAAATAACATGGCCAAAGAAAGTTCATCCCTACAAAATCATATAGTTTGGCTATGCTCCATCTTCGTCACACAAAATATTCAAATCATGCAAAACGCCGGTTTCAGCCAAGCAATTGTTTCATACTTTAGTATTCTCAAGCTTTTTCAACTTTCACGCAATACATGAGCGTGAGCCATGGACATAGCACTATAGGTGGAATGGAATGGTGGTTGTGGAGAAGACAAAAAAGAGGAGATAGTCTCACATCAACTAGGTGCATCAACGGGATATGGAGATGCCCATTAATAGATATCAATGTGAGTGAGTAGGGTTTGCCATGCAACAGATGCACTAGAGCTATAAATGTATGAAAGCTCAAAAAGAAACTAAGTGGGTGTGCATCCAACATGCTTGCTCATGAAGACCTAGGTCATTTGAGGAAGCCCATCGTTGGAATATACAGGCCAAGTTCTATAATGAAGAATTCCCACTAGTATATGAAAGTGACAAAACAAGAGACTCTCTATCACGAAGACCATGGTGCTATTTCGAAGCACACGTGTGGAAAAAAGGATAGTAACATTGTCCCTTCTCTCTTTTTCTCTTTTTTTTGATTGGCTTCTTTGGCCTATTTTTTTATTGGCTTCTTTGGCCTCTTTTTTTATTTCCTCACACGGGACAATGCTCTAATAATGATGATCATCACACTTCTATTTATTTACAACTCAAGAATTACAACTCGATACTTAGAACAAAATATGACTCTATATGAAGGCTTCCGGCAGTGTACCGGGATGTGCAATGATTCAAGAGTGACATGTATGAAAGAATTATGAACGGTGGCTTTGCCACAAATATGATGTCAACTACATGATCATGCAAAGCAATATGACAATAATGAAGCATGTCATAATAAACGGAACAGTGGAAAGTTGCATGGCAATATATCTCGGAATGGCTATGGAAATGAAATAATAGGTAGGTATGGTGGCTGTTTTGAGGAAGGTAAATGGTGAGTGTATGGTACCGGCGAAAGTTGCGCGGCACAAGAGAGGCTAGCAAAGGTGGAAGGGTGAGAGTGCATATAATCTATGGACTCAACATTAGTCATAAAGAACTCACATACTTATTGAAAAAATATACAAGTCATCAAAACCAAGCACTACGCGCATGCTCCTAGGGGAAGGGTTGGTAGGAGTTAACCATCACGCGATCCCGACCTCCACACATAAGGAATACAATCAAAGAGATACCTCATGCTTCAAATTTGTTACACAACGGTTACCATACGTGCATGCTACGGGACTCACAAACCTCAACACAAGTATTTCTTAAATTCACAATTACACCACTAGCATGACTCTAATATCACCATCTTCATATCTCAAAACAATCATAAAGAATCAAACTTCTCATAGTATTCAACGCACTTTTTTACGAAAGTTTTTATTATATCCATCTTGGATGCCCATCATATTAGGACTAGTTTTATAACCAAAGATAATTACCATGCTGTTCTAAATGGGTCTCAAAATAATACAAGTGAAGCACGAGAGTTCAACAATTTCTATAAAATAAAGCCACCGCCGTGCTCTAAAAAGATATAAGTGAAGCACTAGATCAATACTGTCTAGCTCAAAAGATATAAGTGAAGCACATAGAGTATTCTAATAAATCACGATTCATGCGTGTCTCTCCCAAAAGGTGTGTACAGCAAGGATGATTGTGGTAAACTAAAAATCAAAGACTCAAATTATACAAGACGCTCCAAGCAAAAAACATATCATGTGGTGAATAAAAATATAGCCTCAAGTAAAGTTACCGATAGACGAAGACGAAAGAGGGGATGCCTTCCGGGGCATCCCCAAGCTTAGGATTTTGGTTGTCCTTCAATTTTACCTTCGGGTGCCTTGGGCATCCCCAAGCTTGGGCTCTTGCCACTCCTTATTCCATAGTCTATCAAATCCTTACCCAAAACTTGAAAACTTCACAACACAAAACTTCAACAAAAAATCTCATGAGCTCCGTTAGTAGAAAACAAATCACCACTTTAAGGTACTGTTGTGAACTCATTCTTTATTTATATTGGTGTAATATCTACTGTATTCCAACTTCTCCATGGTTCATACCCCCTGATACTACTCATAGATTCAACAAAATAAGCAAACAACGCGTGAAAAACAGAATCTTTCAAAAACAGAACAGTCTGTAGTAATCTGTAACTCTTGAATACTTATGTAACTCCAAAAATTCTGAAATAAACTGGTGCACGTGAGGAATTTATCTATTAATCTTCTGAAAAAAGAATCAACTCAAAAGCACTATTCTATAAAACATTACAGCTAATCTCGTGAGCGCAAACTTTCTGTTTTTTACAGCAAGATCGCATTAACTTTCACCCAAGTCTTCCCAAAGGTTCTACTTGGCACAAAAACTAATTAAAACTTAAAACCTCATCTAACCAGAGGCTAGAGGAATTACTTATTACTAAACAGGAGCAAAAAGTAAAGAACAAAAATAAAATTGGGTTGCCTTCCAACAAGCGCTATCGTTTAACGCCCCTAGCTAGGCATAAAAACACAAATAGATCTAGCTATTGCCATCTTTGCTATGCAAACCATAAGTGGCTCTCATAATAGATTCATAAGGCAATTTAATCTTCTTCCTAGGAAAGTGTTCAATGCCTTTCCTTAACGGAAATTGGATTCTAATGTTTCCTTCTTTCATATCAATAATTGCACCAATCGTTCTAAGGAAGGGTCTATCAAGAATAATAGGACATGTAGGATTGCAATCTTCCCTAATAATAAAGCAGCTATTGCTTCTGGTGGTACGTCACACAATTTGCCCCTACAATTGCTAAATATTACCCACCAATGCCAGCTATAAGTAGGAAAAACAATTCAGTTTATTTTCACAACTCGCGGCAATGGTCTCTGGTTTATCAACAGGGATGCCTCAAAAGTAGCAAAAAGATATGCGTAGTACATTGGCTGGAGCGTCGGTTTTCTATGCGGGAGACGTGGGTTTGAGCCCGGGCTCTCTCAATTGTTTTCCCCCCATTTCTTGTTTAATTTTTCTTCTTTTCCCCTTTTCTTGTTTAATTTTTCTTCTTTTTCCCCTTTTCTTGTTTACTTTTTCTTCCTTTTCCCCTTTTCTTGTTTAATTTTTCTTCTTTTTGACAGATCAAAATGGTCTTCAAAATGTGTATAAACTTTAAATATACATACATACTACCTGAAAATCCTTTCGTCGGCCTAATTTTTTATGTCTGGCAGGTTAAAATGGTCTTCAAAATATTTATCTATAAAACACTTACTCAAAATATAACATGTTATATATGAAAAAAAAACTGAAGATGTGTATAAAATTTTAATATACATACATACCTAAAAAATCCTTTCGCCAGCCTAATTTTTTACGTCCCATTGGTCCGAGTCAGGCACAAACGATACAGGCGGTTTTTTCGTTCATCTCTCTTCGATATTCCATCTGAATCTGTTGAACGTGGACATAGGACTAGATATATACATGTATAAAAATATAAGAACCAACACGCTTCTTGAAAAATAGGCTCGCCTCGGCAAAGTAGTCGCCACCTTAGCGGCAGCCCTAGCATGCGGACGCATCGATCTAGACGACATGCAACACGTTTTTGATCAGGTGCATTAGTACCACTATATTGATCGCGTCAGCCGCTGCTGAGGGAGTCCTGGATTAGGGGGTCCTCGGACAGCCGGACTATATACTTTGGCCGGACTATTGGACTATGAAGATACAAGATTGAAGACTTCGTCCCGTGTCCGGATGGGACTCTCCTTTGCGTGGGAGGCAAGTTTGGCAATTCGGATATGTAGATTTCCTTCTCTGTAACCGACTCTGTGTAACCCTAGCCCCCTCCGATGTCTATATAAACCGGAGGGTCTAGTCCGTAGGACCAACAACAATCATACCATAGGCTAGCTTCTAGGGTTTAGCCTCTACGATCTCATGGTAGATCAACTCTTGTAATACTCATATCATCAAGATTAATCAAGCAGGAAGTAGGGTATTACCTCCATCGAGAGGGCTCGAACCTGGGTAAACATCATGTCCCCCACCTCCTATTACCATTAGCCTTAGACGCACAGTTCGGGACCCCCTACCCGAGATCCGCCGATTTTGACACCGACATTGGTGCTTTCATTGAGAGTTCCACTGTGTCGTCGCTGTAAGGCTTGATGGATCCTTCAATCATCTGCAACAAGGCGATCCAGGGTGAGGTTTTCCTCCCCGGACAGATCTTCGTTTTTGGTGGCTTCGTCCTGTGGGCGAACTCGCTTGGCCATCTGGAGCAGATCGATAGCTACGCCCCTGGCCATCAGGTCAGGTTTGGAAGCCTGAATTACACCGCCGACGTTCGCGGAGACTTGATCTTTGACGGATTCGAGCCCATGACAGGTGTGCCAAACAGTCGTGAGGAGCATGACGTAGATCTGCCATCGGACGACGTTCGGGAGGTCACACCTATGGTTGCCCCGGCTCTTAATCCGGAGCACATCGCGCCATCCGAGGACGGGTGGATGGACCCCGCCACGGAGGCCGCACACTCAGCGGCGATAGAGCCGAACACAGACTTCGCCTCCAATGAGGTCTGTGTCATCGGACCCTCGGACTCGTCTCTGGCCATAGGCTCCGAACCGCGTACATCCGTGCCTATAGAATCTGATTGGGCACCGATCATGGAGTTTACCTCCGAGGATATCTTTCAGCACTCGCCCTTGGGCGACGTGCTAAATTCACTGAAATCTCTCTCCCTGTCAGGAGACTCGCGGCCGAACTATGTCCGGCTCGAGTGGGAAGCGGACGACGAAGAAATTCGTTCCCCACGCACCACCCACTTAATAGCCACTATCGACGATTTAACCGATACGCTTGACTTCGACTGCGAAGACATCGACGGTATGGACGACGATGCAGGAGAAGAACAGGAACCACCGCCCACAGGGTGCTGGAAAGCCACCTCATCATATGATATATATATGGTGGACACACCCAAAGATGGCGATGGCGATAAGGCAACGGAGGATAATCCCCTTGAGAAGCAATCTAAGCACCGGCGTCATCGGCGCCGCTCTAAATCCCGCCATAGCAAAAATAGTGATACCGGCACAGGAGAGATTAACACTCCAGATAATGCCGAAGACGAAAACAATCCCGCCCAGCCAGACTTCGAGCAGGCTGAACAGGAGGATGGGCAAGCTAGCCCCGATGAACAGGCAACAGATGGAGACTTGGAGGACGACAATTACATGCCCCTCTCCGAGGACGAGGAGAGCCTCGGCAACGACGAATTCACCGTACCTAAGGATCCCGTCGAGCAGGAGCGCTTCAAGCGCCGGCTTATAGCCACTGCAAAAAGCCTGAAGAAAAAGCAGCAGCAGCTTCAAGCTGATCAAGATCTGCTCACTGATAGATGGACTGAGGTCATGGCAGCCGAGGAATATGGACTCGAGCGCCCAACCAAAAGTTACCCAAAGTGCAAGTTGTTACCTCAATTCAAGGAGGAGGCACTAGAGCCTACACTACCAGCGCATGATGCGGCTGACCGGCCACCACGTGGCCGGGACAAGGCATATCAATCCGAACACCAACCCGCACCCCATCGCCAGTCAAACAAAAACACGAAGACCCGGGGCTACACACAGGACCTGCGAGAAATGTTGGAAAACAAAGCAGGGCAGTCAAGATCGATCTATGGATCACGGGGGCGCGCCCCAACGCGTGTCGGCGATCACCACGCCGGACACACCAAATATAAATCCAGCCGGGCCGAACACAACCGACCAGATTCACTTGAACTGCGTCGTGATATAGCCCGGCATAGAGGCGCCGAATACCCCTATGCTTCACTGACGAAGTAATGGACCATGAGTTCCCAGAAGGGTTTAAGCCCGTGAACATCGAATCATATGATGGGACAACAGATCCCGCGGTATGGATTGAAGACTTCTTTCTCCACATTCACATGGCCCGCGGGGATGATCTACACACCATCAAGTACCTCCCACTAAAACTCAAGGGACCGGCTCGGCATTGGCTGAATAGTTTGCCGGCAAATTCCATTGGAAGTTGGGAGAACCTGGAAAACACATTCTCGGATAACTTCCAGGGCACTTATGTGCGACCACCGGACAATGATGACTTAAGTCACATAACCCAACAACCCAGAGAGTCACCCAGGAATTTCTGGACTCGGTTCCTAACTAAAAAGAACCAAATTGTTGACTGTCCAGATGCCGAAGCCCTAGCGGACTTTAAGCATAATATTCGTGACGAGTGGCTTGCCCGACATGTCGGCCAAGAAAAGCCGAAGTCCATGGCAGCCCTCACGACACTCATGACCCACTTTTGTGCGGGCGAGGATAGCTGGTTGGCTCGTAGCAACAACACAGCAGGCAATCCTGGCACATCAGAGGCCAGAGATAGCAACGGCAAGCCCCGACGCAACAGACACAAGCGTCGTAACAATGGCGATAACGCCGAAGACACGGCCGTCAATGCCGGATTCAGTGGCTCTAAGTTCGGTCAGCAGAAGAAGCCATTCAAAAGAAACAGTCCGGGCCCATCCAGTCTGGACCGCATACTCGATCGCTCGTGTCAAATTCACGGCACCCCCGATAAACCAGCCAATGACACCAACAGAGAATGCTGGGTGTTCACACAGGCCGGCAAGTTGAATGCCGAAAACAAGGAAAAGGGGCTGCATAGTGATGACGACGAGGGGCCCCGGCTGCCGAACACAGGGGGACAGAAGAAGTTTCCTCCACAAGTGAAAACGGTAAACATGATATACGCCACCCATATCCCCAAGCGGGAGCGGAAGCGCGCACTAAGGGACGTCTATGCGATGGAGCCAGTCGCCCCAAAGTTCAATCCATGGTCTTCTGGTCCGATCACTTTCGATCGCAGGGACCATCCTACCAATATCCGTCATGGTGGTTCGGTCGCATTGGTCCTTGACCCTATCATTGACGGATTCCACCTAACACGAGTCCTCATGGACGGTGGCAGCAGCCTGAACCTGCTCTATCATGATACAATGCGCAAAATGGGCATCGATCCCTCCAGGATCAAACCCACCAAAACCACCTTTAAAGGTGTCATACCAGGTGTAGAGGCTCGCTGCACGGGCTCAATCACACTAGAAGTAGTCTTCGGATCTCCGGACAACTTCCGAAGCGAGGAGTTGATATTCGATATCGCCCCCTTCCGAAGTGGCTATCACGCACTGCTCGGACGAACCGCATTTGCTAGATTCAATGCGGTACCGCATTATGCATACCTCAAACTCAAGATGCAAGGTCGTCGCGGGGTTATAAGAGTCAATGGAAACACAGAGCACTCGCTCTGTACAGAGGAGCACACTGCGGCCCTCGCAGCAGAAGTACAGAGCAACCTTCTTAGGCAGACCTCTAGTTCAGCCATAAAGCCCCCGGACACCGCTAAACGAGTCCGGAGTGCTCTGCAACTGGATCGGTCAATACGTCCTGAGCTCGCCTAGCAATTCGGCCTCCGTCCTAGTCCCAGTCAAGCAGCAAAATTCGTGCCGCGCGAACATAATTACGCACTTGAAATACCATGGGCACAGGCGGAGGCACAACTACAATACGGCCTACAATGCGGCTCAACCACCCCAGGACACGTATACCTTCACCCTTTTCTTTCTTTCAGGTCCCTCTTTTCTGAAGGCTCTTCCGGTAACCTGATTACTGGACCCATCACGGGACGGAAACGCCCAGGAGGCAAGAAGCTTTGAAGTACAAGGGAATTGCCAGGTGGTCTCTGATAACGATGGCTATGCCTATTTTACATACCCACACGCAGCTCGCTCTTGGCTAGGACATGTTAAATAGTCCTATTTTTCTTAATCATGCTACTCATACGCCTTGATGTACTATTCAAATAACAATGGAAAATAATGTACAACGTCAGCTTATTATTACATTTCTTTATTTCCTTCCTTGGTTGTTTGTTTATTAAAATTCAAACCCGTACATTTTGGTACGATCAGTTCGCCAGGGGCTTCAGTGTACCCCATAACACGGCAAGAAAAGTCTGAACACTTTCGACAGTGCGGCACCCCGAACTTATAGCATTATATGCATCAGCTCCGAATCATTTCTTGGGTCAATAGTTGGGTTTGCCCGGCTCCCTTGTTTTGGTGCCTTACGTTCCGCTATATCGGCTAAGGTAGCACGGGGAGAACTACTGCGATTGTGTCCCGGTTCTTCCGGACGAGCACCTTAGTAGAGAAAGCCAAAAACTAACTGTCATGATGCGGCGAGAGCTGGTCGCTGTTCGAGAGGTCTCAAATCCTTAAAGATTTTTTCCGCTTCGGGCGAGGAATCGGCCTTGTCCGATTTAGGCGTGTATAGCGCCCCAAGTTCGGCCTTCCGAATACCAGGGGCTACGCCAAAATTTAAAATTATAGACTTCTATGGCTAAGTGAGAGTGATAAATCCGTATAGTCCGATTGCCTGGTTCATTGTGCTAAACACCTCCTTAAAGGACCAAAAATTTGGATAAAGAGTGTTTATACTTATCCCGAACAGAAGGTATTATTTTAAATCGACAAGCGTTATATGGCGCAAATGAACTTGTTTTCATATTACAGGATCAAATGAGTACATTCATTCAAATATTACATCCTTAGCACACTCCTCCGCCACAAGGCGGGCCCCCTTCAGGACACTATCATTATATTTTTCAGGGTGGCGGTGCTCCTTGCCCTTCGGTGGCCCCTGCGTCACCAGCTTCTCGGCATCCATCTTCGCCCAGTGCACTTTCGCGCGGGCGAAGGCCCGACGCGCACCTTCAACGCAGACTGACCGCTTTATGGCTTCGAGCCGTGGGCAGGCGGATACAAGCCGCTTCACCAGGCCGAAGTAGCTGCTGGGCAGGGGCTCGGCTGGCCACATCTGGACTGTGAGGTCCTTCATGGCCAGTTTATCCGCCTTGTGAAGTTCGACCAGTTGCTTCAGCTGGTTGCTCAAGGTCATCGGATGTTCAACCCCAATATACTGGGACCAGAACAACTTCTTCGTCGAGCTCCCTTCTTCAGATTGGTAGTACTCTGCGGCATCATATATGCTGCGCGGCAAATCTGCGAATGCTCCTGGAGAGCTCCAAATTCGGGTAAGTAAAAAGAAAGTCTCCTTCACATGCTTGCTTTGCATATTGAATGCCTTACCGCCGCAATCTTCTTGGCTGCCTCAATCTCCTGGAGGGCCTTTTGGGCTTCGGCCTTGGCGTCTCGTGCGCTTTGGAGGGCTTTCGCAAGCTCGGACTCTTGCGTCTTAGAGTCACGCTCCAAGGACTCATATTTTTTGACAAAATCCTCGAGCTCTTGCTGTACATCGCTGACGCGGGCCTCTTGCTTCTCGCTCTCGGCGCGCTCCTTGGCCGCTTTGTCTTCGGCCTCGGTCAGCGCCTTTTTATGGGCGGCCACTTCGGTCGTGGCCCCTATTAAATTTCATAAAGCTTCTATAAACTGAAACTATTCCTTTTTTATCAATATACAGACGGGGTATTATGTACCTTTGTTCTCTTCGAGCTGCCTCTTCACGAGGCCGAGCTGTCCTTCGGTCCGCTCAAGGTTCCGCTTCAGTCCGGAGACCTCCGCAGTACGCGCGGCAGCGGCCAGCAGCGACGCCTGCTTATTCACATAGACATATTCTGTTAGACTCCTGCGGATGTTATTTGATCCTCTGTTCGGCTTTTCTTTTCGAACACCAAACATAGCATCAGGGGCTACTGTCTATACCGTGATATTTTCTTATAATTTTATTACTCACCTCGAAGCCTGTTAGGAGGCTGACGCAGGCGTCGGTCAATCCGCTCTTGGCGGACCGGACCTTCTCAATCACCGCACTCATGATGGTGCGGTGCTCTTCGTCAATGGAAGCGCCGTGAAGCACTTCCAGCAAGTTGTCCGATGCCTCTGGATGGACAGAGGTCATTAGCACGGGCGGCTCGCCCTACTTAGCGAGGGGTTGCCTGCCTGAATCCGGAACCGTTGGAGGTTCGGGCGCAGTATCCGGTTGGGGGCCGAACTTAATGCGACCCCCGTCATCAAAATCCATGGGGGTCTTCCCCCCCCCACGTGCCCGGCGTCTGGGACTTCGCCTTGGGGCGTCTCCAGAACAGTCTCCCTTGGTCCGGCATCCTCTGGGACAGCACCTCGGTGTCGTCCACGGGCCGGGGGGAGGTGGTCGTTGGGAGTGAATCGCTGTTCATCGCCGACTGATTCAAAGACCCATCCGAGGAGGATACGTTGATGTGGGATTTGGCCGGACTGCACGATCATATTTAACATGATAAGAATCAATAAGGCAATACGTACCGGAAGTATTATAGTGTCCGGATACTTACGACTTCGCCAGGGGCTTGTCCTTGGGCAACCACTCCTCGTCGCTATAGGCGGCGGTGGTGGAATGGTCCGGAGGGAGGGTCTTTCCCCTCTTGGACCCTTTGGCCTCCCCAGATGGGGCGACCTTCCTTTTCTTCTCACCCCCGGTCGCCGGGGGAGGCATTTCCGCCACTTATTCCTCCTCCTTGTTAGAGGAGCGCGCCTCGGTATCCTTGGACGATGAGTCCGATACAACCTTGCGCCGGAGACCTTTCCTGGTCCCCCTGGCCTTCTTATTGGCCTTCTTCTCCGGCACCTCATAAGGCGCCGGAGACAGCATCTCTGTCAAAAGAGTCGATGCTGGATCTTCGGGTAATGGAGCCGGACAGTCAATCCGCTCCGCTAATGCTACCCAGTCCTGATAAATTGGCATGGGGGTTTAGATTCCTCCCACGGATGTGATATAACAAGGCACGTCTTGCAAAATATAAAAACTTACCAGATTGGCGGGGCACTTTGCACTAAGTCCGCGATCTTCGGCTATTGGTGGTGGTACCTCGGTAGCCTTGAACAACACCTTCCAGACATCTTCGTGCGTTGTGTCGAAGAGCTCTCGCAGCGTCTGGTGTTCGGCCGGGTCGAACTCCCATATTGAAAGCCCGTCTTTGACACGGAAGGATCCGGCGGGAGAGCATGACCTGGACCACGTTGATAAGCTTGATTTTCTTGCTTATCATGTTTTTGATACAGGTCTAGAGTCCGGTCAGCTCCACCGATGAGCCCCAGGCTAAGACGTTCTCTTTCCAGGAGGTGAGCCGCATGGGGATGCTGGATCGAAATTCGGGGGCCACCATCCAGTTGGTGTAGCGCGGCTCGGTGATGTAGAACCACCCCGATTGCCACCCCTTCACGGTCTCCACAAAGGAGCCTTCGGGCCAAGTGACATTGGGCATCTTGCCCACCATGGCGCCTCCGCACTCTGCTTGCTGGCCGACCACCACCTTCGGCTTCACGTTGAAGGTCTTGAGCCATAGGCCAAAGTGGGGCGATATGCGGAGGAAGGCCTCGCACATGACGATAAACGCCGAGATGTTGAGGATGAAATTAGGGGCCAGGTCATGGAAGTCCAGCCGTAGTAAAACATGAGCCCGCGGACAAATGGGTGGAGGGGGAATCCCAGTCCACGGACGAAGTGAGGGAGAAACACTACCCTCTCCTGAGGCTCCGGGGTAGGGATGATCTGCCCCTCGGTAGGAAGCCGGTGCGCGATGTCTACGGCCAGGTATCCGGCCTCCCGAAGCTTCGTGATGTCCTCCTTCTTAACGGAGGAGGCCATCCACTTGCCTCCCGCTCCGGACATGCTTGGAATGATTTGACGAAAAAGGACAAGGCTTGGGCGCTACAGCTCGAGCGAGGGGAAATGGATGAGCAGAGGAAGAAGAAGGCGTGGGTGGAGAAAGGGTGAATCCTTATCTCTTTATAAAGGCAGTAGAAACCATGCGCCGCTCCGCTTGCCCCGTAAAACTCGCTCATTCCCCAAGCGTCGTGTTAACGGCACGGTTGGGTTACCCACACCCATATTGATGAGAATCCCGTGATAAGGGGACACGATCTCTGCTTCGACAAGACGTGCCAATGAAACCGCCTCGCAATATGTGCAGCAGCTGGTTGAGAAAAATGGTTCGAATAATGACCGGGCCGCGGCGTGTTGTCACGCTATGAAAAGTTGTCAGCAGATTAGATTTGTGGTATATTATACTCTCTACGGTGGTATGTGGAATTTGTTTTGCAGAGCCGAACACGATCCTTGTGTTAAAGATCTTCTATCGAGTATTCGAAGAAGGAACCCTCCTTGCAATGCCGAAGACAATCTGCGCGCCGGACTCATCGTCATTGCATCCTGGTTCAGGGGCTACTGAGGGAGTCCTGGATTAGGGGGTCCTCGGAGAGCCGGACTATATACTTTGGTCGGGCTGTTGGACTATGAAGATAAAAGATTGAAGACTTCATCCCGTGTCCGGATGGGACTCTCCTTTGCGTGGAAGGCAAGCTTGGCAATTCGGATATGTAGATTTCCTTCTCTGTAACCGACTCTGTGTAACCCTAGCCCCCTCCGGTGTCTATATAAACCAGAGGGTCTAGTCTGTAGGACCAACAACAATCATACCACAGGCTAGCTTCTAGGGTTTAGCCTCTACGATCTCGTGGTAGATCAACTCTTGTAATACTCATATCATCAAGATCAATCAAGCAGGAAGTAGGGTATTACCTCCATCGAGAGGGCCCGAACCTGGGTAAACATCATGTCCCCCGCCTCCTGTTACCATTAGCCTTAGACGCACAGTTCGGGACCCCCTACCCGAGATCCGCCGGTTTTGACACCGACAGCTGCTTCCATCAATCAATCATCAATGGCATAAAGGACCCTCGATGATCACATTGTATGCACATATTAGCATATGGGAGTTGGTCATCTTGTGGTCGATTTTATACGTATACGCACTCCATGGAGAGACCGGGACAAGAAGTACTTCTACCGCAACTTTTAATCGCCCTAAACATACTTGTGATTTGGCATTGATTACTCTACAAGTTTACAACGAGATGGGGAGCTCGCCGATCTTTGAAACCAGGCTGGCTCCGCATGCCTCGATTCCCTCGAGTGAGAGCTCACAGGAGAAGCAACTCTCTCACTGGGAGGCCGACATGGTCATCCCCGTCGAATCGGTCCCTCACATATCTCTTTGACTCAGAGCTCAAGCTGATGTACATGTCTTTGCCTGCTGACCAACTGACCATCAACTGCAACAACACATGCAGTAACGGATGTCGCAAAAGCTAGGTAGATGCTTTCAACCGGACCATATAGTATTTGACACGTACTCCCTCTGTAAATAATTGAAACACTCTTATATTTCTTTATAGAGGGAGTACTATTTTTCACGTTGAATATATTTTTAGGTAACCTACATCTTTCTTACCCTTCACCGTCGATGGTACCAAATTTTTCCATGTGCATGATCCCAACCAAATATATTCGATGCAACATCACAGCCTTCTATTGCAGCTATAATGATTACCATCAAGGGATGTGGACACTAGCTCCACGAGGAGCATTTGGTTATATAACCCACATACAACCAAATCAAAATCATTAATTTTGCTGACAAGGAAAGTAAAACAGATCGAGGCTGCAGTTATTAAGATGGCACCTGTTGAGGATATAGACCTTAGAGTCACCCGCCAGGAGGGGCCGGGTTACTCGTAGGGTCGATGCCAGAAGCCCGGAGCCAAGTTTCAAGATAATGGGCCAGAGATGGGCTGAGACCCGGATATGGCTTAAAGCCTGTAGTTACAATCATTGTTATAGTAGACTTGTAGTATAAGGCAGGTATTGTTTAGAGTCCGAGCCGGATGCTCTTATGAGCCAGCCGGGACTCTAAGGGCTGCTGGGCTGTAGCCTCCCTATATAAAGGGAGGACCCGGCAGCGGTTTAACGACGACAACAATCTCATCGAGAGCCGGGCATAGCTGTTTAGCTCCCTGGCGATCGTAACCCTAGACAATAACATCTCAAACTGGACGTAGGCTTTTACCTTCACCGTAAGGGGCCGAACTTGTATAAATCCTCGTGTTCCTTGTCCCACATAACCCCTTCAAGCTTAGTAGCTGTGATGGCTCCGCGACTAAGTCCTAGCTCGAGGACATCTGCCGTGACAATTCCACGAGAGTTGGCGCCCACCGTGGGGCCAGCGCACGGTGGATTTGAGTTCTTGAAGGGCAGCTTCGAAGGGCTCAAGGGATACGCTGTGGGCCGGATGACTAAGAGTCATCGCGGCAAGCTCTACATCGACGACGAGGGCTGGGGCCCCGACGCCGGCTCAATCGAGTACGGGTACCGGGTCCCCTTTGGCGGAGTTCATGTCTTCATCGGCAAGATTGGTGAGCCGGGCCCCGAGCCGGATCTCTGCGCCGATCTCGTCGAAACGTCTCAGCGCGCACGACCCGCCCGGGCCCGGCCTGCCTTAAGGCGCGTTTTTGTGGGATGCATCCATGGAGGGCCCTCTGATCCATCTGGGTCTGGTGATGAGGCGGCCACCGGCTCTGACGGCGAGTCGGCCACTGATGAAACAAACTCGTTGTACCAACTTCAAGGTGGTAGGCTCATGGGTTGTTCCGATGGCGACAGTATTCCATACCTCTTTGAGCCGCTAAATCAGGTTGGAGTTTTTATGGCCGGTGCGGAGCCTGTTCAGAACCCCGCTGCTGGATCGGGAAACCCGGTGCCTTCTCCGGCTCAGGTGCTAATGGATCTCAAGGACAAGATGACGGCCCTGCTAACCGCCGCGGTCGACCCGGTGGATCAAGCCCAGCATGATGCGGAGGTGGCGCAGTTAAGATTAGATCTGATAAAGGCTAAAGAGGATCTTGTAGCGGAAGGGATCAGGCTGGCTGCGGAGCGGGCGGCTCTCGATGCCCAGACTCAGCTAATTCAGGCGCAGTCCTTCCAGCTCACGATGGATCAGAATGCGGCCAACGCGGTCATGGGGAGGAGGCATCAGAAGGCCCAGTCTCGACTCCCGCCGGTTTACGATCCACGCAATCTCTTCAACACGCCGGGTGCAGGGTCTAGCAACCCGCCAGGGGTCATTGCGCCCGGGTCTGGACCCCTTATTCAGCCACGAGTGATGGGGCCTCCCCAGGTGCCCCTGCCCCGCCTCAGTATGTGCCAATACCCCCGGGTCATTATGATAACCCGCTGGAGAACATGGTGGCTGCGGCAGCGCGGCTGGCGGCCCTCCCCGTTGACGGCGACTCTCCGGCGGCCATCGAAACCCGCCGGGTCAGGGAACTCCTGCAGACGGCGCTGGCACAGCAAGAAGCATACTCCTACAGCCGGGATAGGATCCACTCGACCCCTCGTCCGGGTCAGAGCCCGAGTTACAGCCGGCACATGGTCTCAGCAACCGGCTCAAGTAATGTCCGGCGCCATGACCCGCCCCCTGGCCATGGCCCGGCACATAACGAAGCCTGCTACGCAGCAGACCAGGACAAGGCACGCCAAGAGGCGGAGCAGGTGCCTCAAGTGACGGCTTACCAGACCCCCCCGGCCTATCCGACGACTTCTGTTGATGTGGGTATCCCTACCAGGACTGGGGGTGTCCCTTGTTTGGTGCCAGCTATCCGTAATGAACGGTTACCCAAGGATTTCAAAGGCCCTAGGAAGGTGCCTAACTACACAGCGGACTTACAGCCCGCAGCCTGGATCGAGAGTTACGAGATGGCCATGGAGCTCCTGGAGGTCAGTGAGGCGGCCATGGCTAAGTACTTCACCATGATGCTGGATGGGACTGCCCGTACTTGGTTGAAAGGGCTACCACCGAATTCCATTGGGTCTTGGGCGGAGCTGAAAGCCCGGTTCATTCAAAACTTCAAAGATACCTGCAGGCAATCTATGTCAATTGTGGATCTGACTAACTGTAAGCAGCAGGAGGGTGAGTCCACGACCCATTGGGTTCGCCGGGTCAAGGAAATCATACATTCATCAGATAAGATGGATGTCGGCTCTGCAGTCTTAATGTTGGAACAGAACTGTCGCTTTGTGCCCCTTAAGATGAAGCTTGGGCGGCTCAAGCGCGACTGCACCGATATGGGTACCCTAATGGCGGCTCTTGTCAAGTACGCCGATTCCGATGGTACCAAGGATCCCCCTTCAGACGATGAAAGGGCAGGGAAGGGAATGAAGAACGACAATGGCAAGGGTCCCCAGTTTAACCCGGGGACCCAAGGAGGAGGCAAGCGTAAGGCTGATGGCAGCCTAGAGTTTGTAGCCAACACCAACTCTCAAGGTAATAACCAGCGACGCAAGGGGAGGCCCCCTCCCCGAGGCGGCGGGTCAGGACCTTCTCTGGAGCAGCTGTTGAATGAACCTTGTCCGAGGCACGGCTCTAGAGAGAAGCCAGCAACTCATCTGTGGAAGGATTGTGCTATCATGAAAGCCTTTAAAAACTACAATGGTCCGGGTGGCGGCTCAGGTGCCGGCGGCTCAGGCGCCGGCGGTTTTCATGGCCCTGGGGGCGGCTCAATTCCGGTCCTCAGAGCGGTCAAGGGGGCTTTAATCAGCAGTCCGGCCAGGGTCACCAACAGCAGCAGGGGGTTACCAGACCAATCCAAAGCAGCTAAGCGGTGGACAATATCATGTATTTACCACTAGTCTGTGCAAGCGAGATCAGAAGATTCACAAGAGGGCTGTGAATGCTGTTGAGCCGGCAGTCCCACGCTACTTACGATGGTCTGAGCAGCCCATAATATGGAGTAGGGAGGATCATCCTCCTCGGGTGGATAACCCGGGCCACTTGGCCTTGGTGGTGGCTCCTCAGGTGGGAGGATATAAGTTCACGAAAGTACTCATGGATGGAGGCAGTAGCATTAACATCCTTTATTATGAGACTTTTCGCCGTATGGGGTTAGTTGATAAGAACCTCAGCCAGTCAAACACTATCTTCCATGGGGTAGTGCCTGGTAAGTCGGCTTACCCAGTTGGCAAGATCGAATTGGAAGTGGCTTTCGGTGATGACAATAATTACAGAGTGGAGAGGTTGACCTTTGAGGTGGTCAAAATAAGAAGTCCATACCATGCTATATTTGGACGGCCGGCTTACGCCAAGTTCATGGCACGGCCGTGTTATGTGTACTTACAGCTCAAGATGCCGGGTCCCAATGGGATCATTACGGTTCACGGAGGCCGGAAGGTGGCTTTGGAGTGTGAGGAAGGTGATGCGGCTTATGCAGAGTCTGTTTGTGCTACAGAAGAGTTAAAATTTTATAAAGACAATGTCGACCCGACAGACATGACCTCTCTGAAGAAGCCAACTACGGAGGCTGAGCCGGCGATGAAATTTAAATCGGCTGATGAAACTAAGCTTGTTGATTTTGTTCCAGGAGATTCATCTCAGCAGTTTAGCATCAGTGCCAATCTGGATCCAAAATAGGAAGGCGCGCTCATCGAGTTCATCCGTGAGAATAGGGATATCTTCGCATGGAAACCTTCTGACATGCCAGGTGTACCTAGAGAACTCGCTGAGCACACTCTCAATATTGATCCGAAATTTAAACCGGTCAGACAGTTCCTTCGGCGGTTTAATGAAGAGAGGCGAAAGGCTATTGGAGAATAAGTGGCCCGGCTCTTGGCGGCCGGGTTCATTCTTGAGGTTTTTCACCCAGAGTGGTAGGCTAACCCGGTGCTCGTACTCAAGAAGAACGGCACCTGGCGAATGTGTGTGGACTACACGGACTTGAACAAGGCGTGCCCGGCTGATCCTTTTGCCCTCCCCCGTATTGATCAAATCATTGATGCTACGGCAGGTTGTGCACGCTTAAGTTTCTTGGATGCTTATTCCGGGTATCATCAGATTAAGATGGCAGTTAAGGACCAGGATAAGACGGCGTTCATCACTCCCTTTGGAGCCTTCTGTTATGTGTCTATGCCCTTTGGACTCAAGTGTGCACAGGCGACTTACCAGCGTTGTGTACAGAATTGTCTTCATAAACAGATCGGGCGCAATGTTCATGCATATGTGGACGATATTGTGGTTAAATCCATCAAAGAAGAAACCCTGATAGATGATTTAAGAGAAACCTTTGATAATCTCCGGGTCTATAAGATGACGCTTAACCCGGCCAAGTGTGTCTTTGGTGTTCCTGCAGGCAAGCTCTTGGGATTCTTGGTTTCTGACAGAGGCATTGAGGCTAACCCGGAGAAGATCAAGGCCATCACCTCCCTGGCTAAGCCGGCGTGTATAAATGACGTTCAGCGCTTGGCGGGTCGCATCGCTGCTTTAAGCCGGTTCATAAGCCGCTTGGGTGAGAAGGCTATGCCCTTATATCAGTTGATGAAGAAAACTGATAACTTTGTCTGGAATGATGGAGCTAATACCGCCTTTGAGGATTTGAAAAGGCAACTGGCAGAGCCCCCTGTCCTTGCTGCTCCGATTGATAAGGAGCCCTTACTACTGTATGTGGCGGCAAACACACGAGCCGTCAGTGTGGCTATTGTGGTGGAGCGTAAGGAGACGGGTAAGGAGCATCCGGTTCAGCGGCCGGTTTATTATGTCAGTGAGGTGCTTATTGAGTCCAAGCAGCGGTACCCGCATTGGCAGAAGCTCGTATATGGTGTGTTCATGGCAAGCTGGAAACTCAAACATTATTTTCAGGGTCATCCCATCACTGTGGTCAGTTCTGCCCCTCTTGGGGATATTATCCAGAACAGAGAGGCTACAGGGAGAATTGCTAAGTGGGCTATAGAACTTGGACCTCATGGCCTCAAATATGTGCCACGCACTGCTGTTAAATCTCAGGCGTTGGTGGACTTCATCAACGATTGGACAGAGTCACAAGTGCCCGAGCAGAAGCCGGATAATACGTATTGGACTATTCACTTTGACGGGTCCAAGCAGTTGGAGGGCTCGAGGGCTGGCGTTGTATTGGCTTCCCCTAGGGGTGACAAGTTCCAGTATGTGCTACAATTGATGTTTCCTTGCACTAACAATGCGGCTGAATACGAGGCTTTACTCCACGGTCTTCGAGTGGCTAAGGAGATGAGCTTAAGCCGGGTAAGGTGCTTCGGGGACTCAGATTTGGTGGCTCAGCAAGTATCAGGCACCTGGGATTCTAAGGATCCTCTCATGGCGGCTTATCGCCGCGAGGTTGATGCCATTGCTGGGCACTTTCAGGGATATCAAGTGGAGCACATTGATCGCAGGAAGAACGAGGCGGCTGATGCTTTAAGCCGGCTAGGCTCTCAGCGCAAGCCGGTGCCGCCGAACATTTTCCTGGATGTCCTGTATAACCCTTCGGTTAAGTTGCCTACAGAGGAGGACTTGGCTATCCCTGACCCGGAGGCACGGCTGGTGGTGGCTCTTCACGTCATACCAGACTGGACAGTGCCATATCTGGCTTATATAACCCGGGGAGAGTTGCCTGAAGATGAAACTTTGGCCAGGCAAATAACCCGGCGGGCCAAGTCAATGATTGTTATCAACGGCGAATTGCATCATCGCAGTGTTTCAGGGGCGTTTCAGCGTTGTATCTCCCCTGAGGAAGGTCAAGAGATCTTGCGCGAGATCCATGAAGGGGATTGTGGTCATCATGCCGGTTCAAAATCTCTTGTGGCCAAGGCTTTCCGTCATGGTTTTTATTGGCTGACGGCTCATGCTGATGCAGAGGACTTGGTCAGTAAATGTGATGGCTGCCAAAGGTTCTCACGACGGGCTCATGTGCCGGCTCAGGAGTTGAGGATGATCCCAATCACTTGGCCCTTTGCGGTCTGGGGGCTTGATATGGTTGGGCCTTTTAAACGGTCCAAGGATAAGAAGACCCACCTCTTGGTGGCAGTTGACAAATTCACGAAGTGGGTGGAGGCTGAGCCAGTTAGCAAGTGCGATGCAGCCACGGCGGTTCAATTTATGAAAAAGGTGATTTTCCGCTTCGGCTTTCCGCACAACATCATAACTGACAATGGCACCAATCTATCCAAGGGTGCTATGGAAGAGTTTTGTCAACGAGAGCATATCCGGCTTGATGTTTCCTCAGTGAGTCATCCCCAATCCAATGGTCAAGCTGAGAGAGCTAACCAGGAGATTCTGAAGGGCATCAAACCCCGGCTTTTGGTCCCTTTACAACGGACGCCGGGTTGTTGGGTGGAGGAGTTGCCCTCCGTTTTATGGAGCATCAACACTACTCCTAACAGGTCTACAGGCTTCACACCTTTCTTCATGGTTTATGGAGCAGAAGCAGTCCTCCCCAGCGACATCCGGCACAATGCACCTCGTGTGACGGCTTATGTTGAGACGGATAATGAACAGGCGCGCCAAGATGCTCTGGACTTGTTGGACGAACAGCGTGATGTGGCAGCAGCCCGCTCAGCGATTTACCAACAGGACCCGCGCCGTTATCATAGCCGCCGGGTCAAGTCCCGGGTCTTCCAGGAAGGCGACCTTGTGCTCCGGCTCATCCAGGATCAAACAGATGCACACAAGTTATCCCCACCTTGGGAAGGGCCCTTTGTGGTCAGTAAGAACTTGCACAACGGGTCGTATTACCTCATTGACATTCGGGAGCATAAAGATTCACGTAAGTCTGAGGAAGAGACCCGTCGGCCGTGGAACATAGCTCAGCTTCGGCCTTACTACACTTGAGCTACCGGTTCTTGTGGTGTACATACTTATCTCAGCCATGTATATATTATGACAAGCAATAAAGCAGGACCTCTGTCCTTTTTCTCCTCCAATTATGTGTGTGTCATTTTTTACATGCTAATTTTAAAGGAGGATCCGGTTTATGACCATATTCGAGTCTAGCCGTAAGCAGTAAGGTCACTTGGGGGCTTCCTGTTCAAACATGGGTCGTATTCGAACCAAAGAGAACATAGCTGTCGATACCCATTTGATTGGCAAAGTGCCGAGCTCATTGCGAGATGGCCTTTGGTCATATTTGAATCACAGTGCAACCCCTCTGAGAACCGACGTGGATCGTATTCGAATCAGCGTCGTTAAACAATTTTCAGAATCACTTGGGGGCTTCCTGTTCAAACATGGGTCGTATTCGAACCAAAGAGAACACAGCTGTCGATACCCACTTGATTGGCATCGCCACACCCACTGGGGGCTATATGATCGCATCCGAATCTTAGCTTAACCCCTTTGGACTGGGTTTCTGGTCGTATTCGAACCGGAAGCCCCTAAGTTTTTCTATTTTATCATAAGTCTACTCTGATCATGTCAAAGTATGTACTGCCGGGTCTCACTGGCCGGCTTAATTTTGGTTTACCTTGTTAGTTGACCATCAGGGATGTCATCAAGACAGGTAAATTCGAGTTAAGGTACCAACCAAGCTATCCGGGTTATTTCAACCGGAAGTATGTTACAGGCCGTTAAGTGTGTTCTCACGGCTATGTTCAGAGTATAGTTAACGACCAGTCTTTTTGGGTTCGTTTGCCGGGTTATCCATTTTAAACACCTGCTTTTCAGGGCGGTAAGCCGCTTCGAGACTTGTGATTTACCTTTCTATGTAGATATTTGAAGGTACTTTTTACGGTGGAGCAGGACAAAGGGATAATTATAACCTGGAGGAACGCTAAAAGAATAATTTCAAGGGGTTTCAGCATTCATTACGTGCACGATGGCACAACAGAGATAAATTGTTGCACCTATTCTATTACAAAAATCTTTCAAAGTCTCAAGGGTGGAGCTTTGCTCGGTGAACCGCCAGCCACTTTATGAGGCCTGCTGAGTTGAAGTCCCCGGCTCGTCTTCTGCTCCGGCTGATCCCAAGACCTTGAAGGTTGACGACTTCTAGTCGATGCCGCTGAGAGCTTCGAACTGGGCTTCTTCGTCGATTAACCCGGCCGGGTCAATCTCCGGGGCGAAGGTGTGCTGACGAGCTAGAGGTATCAGGTTGAGGGCTTCATAGCGTGGGGTTGGAATCCTTCGATTCTCCGCGTCAAAACCCGGCTGGTACTTGGTCAAGTCGGTGTCGTTCCCGATGAGGGTAGCCACCGGGCGTACAGCCTTCACACATGCCGCGAAGTCCTTTTGGTCGAAGGCTAAGCCGTCTTCTTTCAGGCTGGGGTAACCCAGGGCGATATCTGCCGGGTCTAGCTCTGGCAAGAATGCCTTAGCCCGGCTCAGCGCGGCGATTGCTCCGGCTCTCGCGGATGCTCGTCGTAGCTCCTGGATCCGCTGTGGCAGAACTGCGAGCCGGCGCAGGACTTCGGCCAGGTGTGTTGGCACCTCATTCGACAAGGCCACCACCGCTAGGGCCCGCTGTGACCCGGTGTAGAGCTGCTCCACCAGGGTGTACACGGCCTTTAGTTTGGTGACCACGCTCTGGTTCAGGTTGGCGCTTCTGGAGCCTGTTTAATAAAGATTAGATAAGTCGGCGACAAGGATGAATCATAACATATACAGACTTGATGAAAGCCGGCGAGGCGACTTACCGAAGATGGCAGCCACCATTTGGGAAACCTGGCGCTTTAGGCCGGAGAGCTCAGCGGTCTTCTCGGTGAGGGCCTTCTCCGCCTGTTCGGCCCGGGTCACCAGTGCGTTTTTCTCCTCAGCCCAGGACTTCCGCTCAGCATCGAATTTAGTCTTCAGCTTCTCTTGAGCGGCGATGCTGGAGACAAACTTGGCGTTTGCCTTCCGGGTCTCCATCTCTTGTGTCTTTAGCCGGCTCTTAAGATCCGCCAGATCCGACTCTAATTTTTTGCCAACAGCCTGCATATATTTCCGGGTTGTTAACAGTCATTCCATAAGTCCCAAGCGCTTTCCAAGCAAAGACACTTGGCACTTGGGGGCTAATGCATATTGAACGTATCTATCTACGTACTGCCGGTTCAGTTAAGTAAGCCGAAATCTAAGTCTACATCATATTCAGGTATAAATTGTAGACTTGGGGGCTGGCATGACAAGGATCATTATGCAGAAAATAAGAAGACAACAGAAGGTTACCTCAGATTTTTGTTGGATCTGGTTGACCATGGCGATTTCGGCGTACCGGCTCTTGTGAACTTGGCTGATGTAGCCACAGACGAGCTCTCCAATGCTCAAGTCAGTGTAGTTGGAGAGGTCCAGATTCACCTGGTGGGGCTGCAGCAACTCCCCCTTTGCAGAGCATTTGGCCAGCACGGTCGGTCTCCCCGGCTCAACATACTCCGTCTGGGTAATTACCACGTCCGGGTCGTCAGTTGATGGGGCGGAGCCGGAGGCCTCCGGGTTAACCGACGTTCCGGTGGTTGTCTTGGTAGTTGGGGCAGAGGCTTCAGGTGCCGTGTCCATAGGACTGGTGGCTTCGGGGGCGGCGGCAGCTAGCGGCTCTTGAGCCGTCGTCTCCGGCTCAGGCAAGTCTGGCACTCCGGCTGACCTGGTCTTCTTTGCTCTTTTGGTGAGCTTTGCCTGGGCACTGAAAAGACAGAAGTGTTAGGCATACAAAGAGTAAAGTACAGACGGATAATGTAAGGAGATTGTTATTACCCGGGTGCAGTTTTGAAGGCCGGCAGACTTGACTGCATGGAGTCACCCGAAGAGGGGGAGGTCTCCTGGTAATTGGAGTCAGAAGAGTTGAGCGGCTGACGGATGACACCCGCCAACGGATGAAAAGGGTACAGGTGAGAAAAAACCTCAGTGCGACGCTTCCTTGTTGCGTCGGGTAACCCGGCGGAGAGGTCGGTGTCCTTGCGGGCCCGGGTGTGACGCCGGCTTTCGTGAACCTGCTGCTTCAAAAGAAATTGAGGGTCTTGATGAGCTAACGGATGAGAAAAGCTTACTTTCCGGGTTACTCTTCGGACTTTCAGCTGTGGCAAAGGCTCCGAGTCGGAGGAAAGTGATGTTACCTCTTCAATCACCGGGTTACTGGTGCCGGTGTCATCCTATCAATAAGCAAAATGTTGATAAGGTGGACAGTAGCAAACAAAAAATATGGCAAGAATTTAAAGGTTTACGGGTTACCTCTGACTCGGAGCTGTCGCTTAATTGCAGCAGCTCCGAAGCGGTGGGTCTGCTTCCCTTTCTGTGAGGGGAGGCTTTCTTGGCAGCTTTCTTCGCCTTCCTGGCCTTCTTGGCTGCCTCATGGTCATATTTGACCCGCCAGAATTTGTCATCAGCCTGAGAAGTACAGTAATGAATTCTTAAAGCGGTCCAGATCAAGGTGATGTGCAAAAGAAGTTGAAAGATTAAAGTCAGCGGCTTACCGCTGGTGCTGGATTGGTCTTGCAGAACGGGGCTAGCCCGGTTCTTCCACAGTCTACCAGGCTTTCGTTTAACAGAGCCTTGGTCTCTTCTTCAGCAACGTCTTCCGGAAGATCGTTGCGACTGTGCCTCTGCGGGTCATCCTTTCGCCCGGTGTATTCACACATTAAGCCGGGGTGGCGGCTCAATGGGATCACCCGCCATGAGATCCAGACCCGGACTAGATCAATTCCGTTCAGACCGTTGCCTAGCAGAGCCTTGATCTTGTTGATCGTTGGAAGCAGAGGCTGGCGTTCCGCGGCAGTAAGTTTGTCGGATAACGGGTGCGTGGATTCCAGGCGAGTTGGGCGAAAGCCGGGCAGTGGATTCTCGTCAGCCGGGGACGTGTCTTGGCAGTAGAACCAAGTCATATTCCAGTCTTTAGGGTGGCTCGGCGGCTCTGCATAAGGGAACAGGCAGTCCCTACGTCGCTGGATGGAGATGCCGCCTAACTCTAGACTTGGCCCGTTGGCACACTCATTTTGGCGGTTCAAATAGAACAGCTCTCTGAAAAGTAGCAGGCTCGGCTCTTCTCCAAGATACACTTCACAGAAGACTTGGAAGTTGCAAATGTTGGATATGGAATTGGGTCCTATATCCTGAGGCCGAAGGTCAAAGAAGTTGAGCACGTCCCGGAAGAATTTTGAGCCGGGCGGTGCGAAGCCCCGGCTCATGTGGTCCGCAAAGATCACTACCCCCCCCCCCGTCCCTCGGCTGTGGTCTTTCTTCTGACGGATCAGGGGCACGGTAGGACATCACTTCTTTCTTGGGCAGATACCCGGACTTAACAAAGTTGGCTAGGGTCTCCTCAGTGACGTTGGATCTCGTCCAGTTGCAAGTGATGGGGGCCTTGGGAGGCATGGTGAAGGTTGGTGGTCTATAATAAAGAGAAAAGTATCCGGGTCAATTATAAGCCGGAGATCTATTGTTCAAATTAAAGTGGCGGATTATGAAGGGGACTAATGATATGTACTCATGTACGGTGAGTTATCTGAGCCGTAGGAACATTCAGAATAAGTTGGTCATCTACGGTTTACTACAGTTAAGCCGGAGGAGTCTACAGAGCATGGTTCTCTTTAAACCGGAAAGTTCTACGGCGCGTGTTTCTTTAAGTCGGAAATATAAGCCGCCAAGATTCGAGGGCTGCAGTTTTTACTAAGTGTGGTAAAACAGATTTCACATATTGCAGTAACTTTTTCGGATCAAAATGGTCGGGCGAAATGAAAGTTTTCTAGACCTAAAAACAGAAGCAGGGGAAGTTCTTGAGGTTGAACACAGTCCTTATGCAGTGAAAAGAGGCTTTCTTGCAGATGAAATGTGACTCAAACATCTACCGCAGTGGTTCTACGCAAGGTTAAAGATCAACTAACTACGGTGACTACAGGAGCTACTGAAACTTGTGGCTATGGTGACGAACATGAAGAACACAGACGAACTCTATCACAGATCTATGCTAGTAAGGCAGAGGGGACTCACCGGAGCTGGAGAAGAGCGGAGGTCGCCGACGTTATCTGGTCCGAGTCAGGGTGATGCAGCAGCCGGGTTGATGAAGGACGAGGGAGCGACGGCGGCGGCAGTTACAGAGCTCGGGCAGAAGAGCGACGGCGCGAGGAGGAAGAAGGAGAGCGTGAGAAGAGAAGTGTTGGGCCGGCCTATTTATAAGGCAGGGTCATAAGTGGGCGCGAGATTCAAGGAGACCACGACGTGGTTATCTCCCCCTCACGGCGCCTCGATTTTCGGAAAGACAGTAAAAGCGAAGATCCGTTGCGGATCTGGCGGAGTAAAAAACGGACTTAATGGAGGATGACGTCACAGCGGATTATCCGGAGGCCAGAGGATGACGTCACTCCGGGTTATGGCCTCCACATGAATGGTGAGCCGGAGGTTTTCTCTGTCGGTAGAGTTGAAGAATGACATGAGCCGGCACAAGTCAATCTGGGGCCTAATGTTGAGGATATAGACCTTAGAGTCACCCGCCAGGAGGGGCCGGGTTACTCGTAGGGTCGATGCCAGAAGCCCGGAGCCAAGTTTCAAGATAATGGGCCAGAGATGGGCTGAGACCCGGATATGGCTTAAAGCCTGTAGTTACAATCATTGTTATAGTAGACTTGTAGTATAAGGCAGGTATTGTTTAGAGTCCGAGCCGGACGCTCTTATGAGCCGGCCGGGACTCTAAGGGCTGCTGGGCTGTAGCCTCCCTATATAAAGGGAGGACCCGGCAGCGGTTTAACGACGACAACAGTCTCATCGAGAGCCGGGCATAGCTGTTTAGCTCCCTGGCGATCGTAACCCTAGACAATAACATCTCAAACTGGACGTAGGCTTTTACCTTCACCGTAAGGGGCCGAACCAGTATAAATCCTTGTGTTCCTTGTCCCACATAACCCCTTCAAGCTTCCTAGCTGCGATGGCTCCGCGACTAAGTCCTAGCTCGAGGACATCTGGCGTGACAATTCCACGACAGCACCCGCAGTAGACCTTGACCTCCATCTCTCTTTTCTAACTGGCATTAGCTCAGTATGATGATGGAAACCACAAGGCCGTGTACATAATAAAACTTGCAAAAGGGCGGAAGAAAACTTGCAAAAGGGCAGAAGGATGAATAGGTTGATGATAATGACGAGATGGAGCCATTGTGATAAGTGGCGAAACATAATTTTGTTACCCCGTTGCAACGCACGGGCTCTTTTGCTTGTCTATATAAAGAACAATGAAATCTACGGGCACATAATTCCTATTTGCAACAATAAGAACATCATTAATCCTTCCCAAAGGTTTCCTAATGGTGGAATCCGCAAGATGCAAATTTAAAGAACAATCATCAAATTCACGGAAACCTAGCACATCACACAAAGTTTTTGAATCGTGGAAACACTAGCACCCAAATCACACAATGCATAGCATTCATAATCTTTAATCTTAATCTTAATAGTAGGTTCCCACTCATCATAAAGATTTCTAGGGATAGAAACTTCTAGTTCAAGTTTTTCTTCAAAAGATTGCATCATAGCATCAACGATATGTTTAGTAAAAGCTTTATTTTGATTATAAGCATGAGGGGAATTTAACACCGATTGCAACAAAGAAATACAATCTATTAAAGAACAATTATCATAATTAAATTCCTTCAAATCCAAAATAGTGGGTTCATTGCTACTTAAAGTCTTGACCTCTCCAATCCCACTTTCGTCAATTTTTGCATCTAGATCTAAAAACTCTGAATCATTGGGACGCCTTTTAACTAAAGTTGACTCATCTGTAGTCCCATCTTTATCAAGATTCATATTGGAAAACAAAGATTTAATTGGAGTCACATCAATCACTTTTAGATCTTCATCATTATTGTCATGAAAACTAGAAGAACACACTTTTACAAACCAATCTTTTTTAGCACGCATCTTAACGGTTCTTTCTTTGAAATCATCAATGGAAATTCTCATGGACTTGAGAGACTCATTGATATCATGCTTAGGTGGGATAGATCTAAGTTTCAAAGAATCAACATCAAGAGAAATTCTATCCATGTTCCTAGCCAACTCATCAATCTTAAGCAATTTTTCTTCAATCAAAGCATTGAAATTCTTTTGCGAACTCATAAATTCCTTAACACTATTCTAAAAATCAGAGGGCATCTTATTAAAATTTCCATAAGAGTTGTTGTAGGAATTGCCATAATTATTAGAGGAATTACTAGGAAACGGCCTAGGATTAAAACTGCCTCTATACGCGTTGTTACCAAAATTGTTCCTACCCACAAAATTCACATCCATAGATTCATTATTATTCTCAATCAAAGTGGACAAAGGCATATCATTAGGATCAGAAGAAACACTTTTATTAGCAAATAATTTCATAAGTTCATCCATCTTTCCACCCAAAACATTAATCTCTTCTATCGCATGAACTTTTTTACTAGTGGATCTTTCGGTGTGCCATTGAGAATAATTAACCATAATATTATCTAGGAGCTTAGTAGCTTATCCTAAAGTGATTTCCATAAAAGTGCCTCCCGCGGCTTAATCTAAAAGATTTCTAGAAGCGAAATTCAATGCGGCATAATTTTTTTGTATAATCATCACAAATTCAAACCATGTGTAGGGCAATTACGTATCATCAATTTCATCCTCTCCCAAGATTGTGCAACATGCTCATGATCAAGTTGCTTAAAATTCATAATATCATTCCTAAGGGATATGATCTTAGCGGGAGGAAAATACTTAGAGATAAAAGCATCTTTACACTTATTCCATGAATCAATACTATTTGTAGGAAAAGATGAGAACCAAGTTTTAGCACAATCTCTAAGAGAAAATGGAAATAACATCAATTTAACAATATAATTATCCACATCTTTCTTCTTTTTCATATTGCACAAATCCACAAAATTGTTTGGATGGGATGCGGCATCTTCACTAGGAAGGCCAGAAAATTGATCTTTCATAACGAGATTCAACAAAGTGGCATTAATCTCATACGATTCAGCATTAGTGGTAGGAGCAATCGGAGTGCTAATAAAATCATTGTTGTTGGTGTTGGAAAAGTCACACAATTTAGTATTATCTTGAGCCATCGTGAGAAGCAATCAGTCCAACACACAAGCACACAAGAAGCAAGCGAAAAGAGATGAACGGAAGAGGGGCTAAGAAAAGGCAAAGGTTTTCGGAAATCGTTTTAGAAGTGGGGGAGAGGAAAACGAGAGGCGAATGGCGAATAATGTAATGCAAGGGAGAAGAGTTTATGATGGATACTTGGTATGGCTTGACTTGACGTAGATCTCCCCGACAACGGCTCCAGAAATTCTTCTTGCTACCTCTTGAGCTTGCATAACCTTGAAGAGGAAAGGGTGATGCAGCAAAGTAGCGTAAGTATTTCCCTCAGTTTTGAGAATCAAGGTATCAATCCAGTAGGAGACGATGCACAAGTCACCGAATACCTGCGCAAACAATCAAGAGCTCACAACCAACACGATAAAGGGGTTGTTAATCCTTTCACGGTCACTCGCAAAAGTGAGATCTGATAGAGATACTAAAGTAAATATTTTTGGTATTTTTGGTTTATAGATTGGAAAGTAAAGATTGCAAGATAGTAGATCGGAAACTAGCGAGATGTAAACGAGATTCAATAATATGGAAAAGAGACCCGAGGGCCATAGGTTTCACTAGTGGCTTCTCTCAAGATAGCATATATTACGCTGGGTGAACAAATTACTGCCGAGCAATTGATAGAAAAGCGCATAGTTATGACGATATCTAAGGCAATGATCATGAACATAGGCATCACATCTGTGTCAAGTAGACTGACTCCTGCCTGCATCTACTACTATTACTCCACACATCGACCGCTATCCAGCATGCATCTAGAGTATTAAGTTCATAAAGAATGGAGTAACGCATTAAGCGAGATGACATGATGTAGATGAATTAACTCAAGCATTATGATGAAAACCCCATCTTGTTATCCTCGATGGCAACAATACAATATGTGCCTTGCTGCCCCTACTGTCACTAGGAAAGGACACCGCAAGATTGAACCCAAAGCTAAGCACTTCTCCCACTGCAAGAAAGATCAATCTAGTAGGCCAAACTAAACCGATAATTCAGAGAGACTTGCAAAGATATCAAATCATGCATACAAGAATTCAGAGAAGAACCAAATAATATTCATAGATAATCTTGATCATAAATCCACAATTCATCGGATCTCGGCAAACACACCGCAAAGAGTATTACATCGAATAGATCTCCAAGAACATCGAGGAGAACATGGTATTGAGAATCAAAGAGAGAGAGAGGAAGCCATCTAGCTAATAACTATGGACCCGAAGGGCTGTGGTAAACTACTCACGCTTCATTGGAGAGGTTATGGTGTTGATGTAGAAGCCCTCCGTGATCGAATCCCCCTCCGGCAGGACGCCGGAAAAGGCCCCAAGATGGGATCTCACGAGTACAGAAGCTTGCGGCAGTGGAAAAGTGGTTTCGTGGCTCTCCTGGATGTTTTTAGGGTATAAGAGTATATATAGACGAAGGAACTAGATTAGGGGAGCTACGAGGGGCCCACGAGGGTGGGGGGCGCGCCCTACCCCCCTGGGCGCGCCCTCCAGCCTCGTGGCCACCTCGTTGCCTCTCCGACTTCATCTCCAAGTCTTCTGGTTTGCTTTCGGTCCAAGAAAGATCATCGCGAAGGTTTCATTCTGTTTGGACTCCGTTTGGTATTCCTTTTCTGCAAAACTCTAAAATAGGCAAAAAACCAGAAACTGGCACTAGGCCCTCGGTTAATAGGTTAGTCCCAAAAAAATATAAAATAGCATATTAATGCCCATTAAACACCCAAGACAGATAATATAATAGCATGAAACAATCAAAAATTATAGATACGTTGGAGACCTATCAAGGCCCCTTCATGTTCATTAAATAATGTACATATTGTTCAGACGCACCGTGTGTGCCGCTCGGCCTCACAGCTGGATGTAATATCAAACCTATGTTCCCCACTAGCATCAATAAAGTGGTTGTTTGATGTACCATGTTGTTGTGTGTTTCCAGAAGACTTGATCTCTGGGCTGGCAATGCAAGGTAAACCGGTTGCTCTGAGCCGGGGTGCCACAACCTCGTCCTTAGCCAATCTTCATTTATTCCGCAGTTCCTGTTTGGATTTACAAATATGAGCAACTGAACCAGTATCAAATACCCAGGCGCTACTTCGAGCATTAGTAAGGAACACATCAATAACATGTATATCAAATATACCTTTGTTCACTTTGCCATCCTTCTTATCTGCCAAGTACTTGGAGCAGTTCTGCTTCCAATGACCATTTCCTTTGCAGTAGAAGCACTCAGTTTCAGGCTTGGGTCCAGCTTTGGGCTTCTTCATGGGAGCGGCAACTTGCTTGCCATTCTTTTTGAAGTTCCCTTTATTTCCTGTCACAGCCTGATTTTTGGCCCTTTCTTTTTCTTTTGATTTTCTGAGGATTTTGCCTGAGTTTTCTATTTTCGTGGCTTTGTGGTCTGGAAACTGAAGAAGATGACCTCTTCTTTCTTTCCAGAGTGGCTTGTCACCCCCCCCTATCCAACCCTATACCTTTCCATTTCCACCTTGGACGAAACCCCAATATTTTTTATTGGGAATATTCCTTTTCTATTGAAGAAATAACTCAATTTGCCCCAGGTTGTGAAGCAACCTATATTTCCCTCACTCCTAAAATTCCCAAATAATTCTCATAAATTGTTTGGGTCATGTCTTCATCAAATGTGGCAAAACTTTTCATTTCCATGTTAAAAAATAAACCTCAAATATTCATTTCCTATTCTGCCCTAAATGGCACATTGTGAAGCAAGTGCTATTTTCCTTTGCCCAATTGACCTCAAACTTCTTGGACATATTTTCCTGTCCCTATCATTGCCACATGCCAAAATTCAACCCCATTTGCCTAGTAATTATTTATTTATGATTTTCCAAAGTTTCTGTCCAGAAAGAAAATATGTGAAGGAGGTACAAGCTAGGCATATCCAAATGAGTTGCAATTTTGCATGATCCTTCATATCATCAAATCGTAGCTCTCCACCAAAGTTGAGCTCATGTCATGCCTCCATGTGAGCACAACTTCAAATCTTTGTTTCTGTCCAAATTTTCAGTTAGTGAAGCAAGTATAATTTATCTTGCCCCATTATGGCTGAAAGTTTTCCTAGGCCTTCTCTTATCCATATAACCTACCCCCACCTAATTTGGGCATATTTAATCTAGCCAATTTTCCTCTAGAAGTTTTGCAAGTTTCTGGTCAATGGAGATGTTTGTGAAGGAAGTACCATTTTGGCTTGGCCAATTGGTATGAGGATTTTTCAGCATCTTCATATGACCAACTAGCTCTGCCTTGCCCAACTTTAGCTCAAGTTGACACTCCTAGGAGTGCTTCTTCCTCATTTCCAAATCTGGCCAGTAGGGCAATTTCTACATCAAGTGCTAGCTAAACCCCTCCCCTTGACCTAAAACCCTTCTATCTTAGTCACCTTAGTGAGTGATCAAACCCAGTCAAAGATCAGCCTTAATCTCCACACGTGTGAGCCACAGGAAACTCTAAACACCTTGTCGTTCCTTTTTTTCCTTGCTACCTATGATCACTCCAGTAATCACTATGCTTGGTTTCTTCCTCCTTGGCATTCTCCTCTGCTTCCCTTGTCCCCCAGACATGAATTGGCCGACCACCGTGCACTGTGTGCACCAGTGCACGAGGTGACCACCGCCCTGACATTCATTAAACGCGCTCTGTCAAGACTTCGGCGCTGTGCTCGTCCGTTCCCTTGTCGTCTCGACTCCCAACCATGCCTAGTAGCTTCCTCATGATCGACTGTGTCGCCCTGTGCTCTTGCCCCCTCCGTCCTCTTCCCCGGTGACACATCCCCGTCGTCGAACAGTGAGCGTCCACGAGAACGTTGTAGCCGACTGGCTCTGTTCGCGCCCGGCCATTTCGTCCCCGTGCCCCTCGTCGTCTCCTGCCCCATGAGCCTGCTCCCTGCCCTCCGTCGTCTTCCGTCGACCCAGCTCACCTGCACACGCTTACAAGGCCACGCCCGAGCCGCGGCCACCTCCTCGACGTTCGCCTATAAATAGGCCTCCCCGCGTTCCTCCGAGCATCCCAGCAGCCTTCCCTCACTCCCAGCTCCCTCCCCATCCTCTCCCGGAGATCGAGAGCCCCTCCTCGCCTCCCTATGTTGCCATGGCCGCCGTTTCGCTCCGCTCAAGTTCGAGCGAGTCGACGCCTCTCCCTCCATTTCTTCACCACCAGTAGTCCACCCAGACCCCGACGCACCTCCCCAAACCCCTCAATTCGGCGCCGGAGTGCTTGTGGCTGCGTGTCTCCGAGTTGGGCGCTGCAATAGCTCTCTGTCCTCCTCCCGTCGCCACCATCCTGCTTCTCCCCGGTGCCGTTGCCCCCTCTGGTTGGACGCGGCTCCTTTCCCCGAGTCAGACGATGCCATCCCTTTGGACGGAGACTGCCGGAAGTGGCCGCGCCCGTCGCTGAAACCCCTCTCTGCCCCCTGCCATAGCCGTTGCCTCCGCCCATCCCTGGCCGCGGCGTGGTTTCCCGACCTCGCTGGTACTCGCGCCCGCGCTGGAGGCGGCTTGAGTTGGCCGGGCCGGAGCCGGCGTCGCGCGGCCTCACCCTCCTCTGCTTCCGTTGGGCCAGCGAGAGGAAGAAGGAGACAGGAACCAGTCGGGCCCCGTGTACTTCCCCGACCCCACCAGTCAGTGATCCGGGGAGTTGACCCCACTCAGCTGACGTGGCAAGTGGATGCGCATTCGGTAAACTATGCTTTCGCTTACTAAAAGCATACTTCTCTATCCCTTCTGATAAGAATACGCTTTTAGTACAGCGGAAACGTGTTTCTGTGAATACGCTTTCTCTTTTTCAGCCGCCGGCCGAAACTTCGAAGTTATGAACGTTCACCCGTTAGCGCAGAAAAAGAATACTTTTTGTTTGTTTTTCTGCCAAACGAACAAACGGCCGTAACTTTTTGCTCGAGATCCAATTGCGGTGAATCCAATGCCCACGTCTTCGTTTCGTCGAGCCCATTCTATTCCCATCATTTTCACTATGGTTTGACATTCTGAAAATGACCTTTTTGCCCTTGCACTTAAACAGCCCCTTCCGGGAGAGTACTATTTTCGGCAAATCTTTCCGCGATCATTCCGCACTTCTCCCCAGTGTATTCTTCATCCCCAGGCAAGCCACAACACCCACTTGCATGATGGCCATGCAGTAGCCATGGTTTTCAACTTGAACATTTAATAACTGTCTGTTTGCTTAACTGCAACTGTTACCGCTGTTTCGGTACTACTTATAGTGTCATGTTCACCTTCATGCTATGTTTCGATGCATCTGGTTAACTTGTGTTCTTGCTAGTATTACTTTCGTATGCCATGCTTGGTAGTAGTACATGTTGATGTTGGTGATGGTCTTCGCTGCATGACTATCGTCTGTTTCGAGTGCCGTTATTATGCATATTCCTTTGCATCCATGTTTATGTTGGTATCATGCTCATGCATTGTAGTTGCATCATTTGATTTTAATATGACTCAGCTTATTGCATTCAAGTTTAACCGGACTTAATTGAACTTGAACAACTGTTGGCTGAGTCATGGTGCCACCATATCGGGCTGACCAGTGCAACCACATTTGCCTTTTATGGGGAGTTCCTAACTGGGTTTATTGTCATGCCTCTCGCCGGTGCCTCCAACGAGGGAAGGTTATGCGCGGGCGCTACCTTGGCCAGGTAGGACGGCATAAGCCTTGTGTGCCCATTGTTGTTGTTGTACCTGGGTTGTCCCTGTGTGGGACCATTTGATTTTTGCCACGACGGTGGCCGTTGATGCCTTTCGTAGGCACGGAGCCACCCATGACTTAGCCCAGAGGGGAGTTGGTCGGAGTGGCCAGGAGAGTGTCATGGGCAATTGATCGGTTTTGTCGGAACGCCGTTGGTCCACCCGAATGGGAGTGCGAGGCCATGGGTTCCGTGGTGTGGGTAAAGTGTGCTACCTATTCAGAGTGTGTGTGTTTAATCTATCGATAGCCGCGCGCGCGGATAAGGGCCCAGTTCATAGTTGGTCACACTATGGGTCAACAGTAATAATAATGATGTGCTTAATAACAACCCTAGTTCGATGATTGCTTTAACCTGCTAATGCCATGCTGTTCTTTGACTTGACTGCTTTTGGTTATTGTGAGCTTGCAAGTACATTCAATGTACTGACCTGGCGTGTCATGCCAGTTTGTAGGTCATGCCGGATTTGATTTCTTGTTTGCTGTGGATTCTCTGTTTGCGATCTAGGATAAGCGTTCCAGCTAGAGTCCCTGCGGAGTGGATTTCACCACCGCCGTCGCTGTTCCGCTGCCAGTAGTTATTCCGCTGCTTCGTGTTGTTCTGCTGCTTGCATAGAGGAATCGTGGACGGCGTAGTGTCGCCATTCCGATGTATCCCTTGTACCCAAATAGATTGTAATAAAGAGCTGATTTGTTCTATGCTAGGCAGTGCCGTATTCCAGAAGACTTCTCCTCGATCCTTGGGCTGGAATACGGGGCGTTTCGGTTTCTCTGAGCCGGGGTGCCACATTTACCTTGCCCTTTTTCTTGAAACTAGTGGTCTTGTTAACCATCAACACTTGATGCTCCTTCTCGATTTCTACCTCCGCCAATTTCAGCATCGCAAAGAGCTCGGGAATCGTTTTCGTCATCCCTTGCATATTATAGTTCACGACAAAGCCTTTGTAGCTTGGTGGCATTGACTGAAGAACTTTTTCAATAACACTCTCAACTGGATGATCAATTCCCAGCCGAGTCAAGTGGTTATGATACCTAGACAATTTGAGTATGTGTTCACTGACATAACTATTCTTCTCCATCTTACAGCTGTAGAACTTTTTGGAGACTTCATATCTCTCAACCTGGGCATTTGCTTGAAATATTAACTTCAGCTATTGGAACATCTCATATGCTCCATGGCGTTCAAAATGCTTTTGAAGTCCCGGTTTTAAGCCGTAAAGCATGGCACACTGAACTATCGAGTAGTCATCAGATCTAGCTTGCCAGACATTCATAACATCTGCTTCAGCTCCTGCAGCAGGTCTATCACCTAGCGGTGCATCAAGGACATAATTCTTCTATGCAGCAATGAGGATAATCCTCAAGTTACGAACCCAGTCTGTGTAGTTGCTACCATCATCTTTCAACTTAGCTTTCTCTAGGAACACATTAAAATTCAAGGGAACGGTAGCACGTGCCATTGATCTACAACATAGATATGCAAAATCTATTAAGACTAAGTTCATGATAAATTTTAGTTCAAATAATCAAATTACCAATGAACTCCCACTTAAACCAACGTCCCTCAAGTTGTCTAAGTGATACATGATCAAAATCAACTAATGCATGTCCGATCATCACGTGAGATGGGGTAGTCATCAATGGTGAACATCTCTATGCTGATCATATCTACTATATGACTCACGTTCGACCTTTCGGTCTCCGGTGTTCCGAGACCATGTCTGTACATGCTAGGCTCGTCAAGTTTAACTGAAGCATTCTGCTTGTGTAATACTATCTTACACCCGTTGTATGTGAACGTAGAGTCTATCACACCCGATCATCATGAGGTGCTTCTAAACGACGAGCTTTAGCAACGGTGCATACTCGGGGAGAACACTATTATCTTGAAATTTAGTGAAGGGATCATCTTATAATACTACCCGTTCTAAGAAAAATAATATGCATAAAGGATAAACATCACATGCAATCAAAATATGTGACATGATATGGCCATCATCATCTTGTGCTTTTGATTTCCATCTCCAAAGCATCGTCATGATCTCCATCACCACCATCTCAACACCTTGATCTCCGTCATTGCGTCGGGGTCGTCTCGCCAACTATTGCTTCTACAACTATTGCTAACGCATAGCGATAAAGTAAAGCAATTACATGACGCTTGCATTTCATACAATAATTAAGAGACAACCCTAAGGCTCCTGCCGGTTGTCGATATTTACAAAACATGATCATGTCATACATCAATGTATATCACATCACGTCTTGACCATATCACATCACAACATGCCCTGCAAAAACAAGTTAGACGTCCTCCACTTTGTTGTTGCATGTTTTACGTGGCTGCTACGGGCTTCTAGCAAGAATCGTTCTTACCTACGGCAAAACCACAACGGTGATTTATAATTTTTGTTGTTTTAACTTTCTTCAAGGACCGGGCATAGTCAAATTCGATTCAACTAAGGTAGGAGAAACAGACACCCGCTAGCCACCTTTATGCAAAACAATTACATGTCAGTCGATGGAACCGGTCTCATGTACGTGGACATGTAAGGTTGGTTCGGGCCGCTTCACCCCACAATGCCGCAGAATCAAAATAAGACGTTGGTGGTAAGCAGTATGAACATCCCCGCCCACAACTCCTTTTTGTTATACTCATGCATATCATCTACGCATAGACCTAGCTCATGATGTCACTGTTGGGGAATGTTGCATGGAAAACAAAAATTTTCTACGCACACACAAGATCTATCCATGAACATGCATAGCTACGAGAGGGGGAGAGCATCTTCATACCCTTGAATATCGCTAAGCTGAAGCATTTAACAATGCAGTTGATGTAGACGTACACCTTCATGATCCGTCCCGATCAAGTACCGAACGTACAACACCTCTCCTTCAGCACACGTTCAGCTTGATGACGTCCTTGCCTTCATGATCCAGCAAGAGGGGCGAAGTAGTAGATGAGTTCCGGCAGCACGACGGCATGGTGACGGTGGCGGTGAAGAACAATCTCTGCAGGGCTTCGCCAAGCATAACGGAAACTAGACGGAGAATAAACTAGAGGGGACGGGGTTGCCGGCACATGAATGGTTGATTCTTGATCTCTTCTGGGTGATAGCCCGGCCCCTCTATTTATATGTTGAGCCCTGGGGGTCGAAACTTGGAGAAAGAGCCTCCTCAAAGTTGGTTTTGCCAGCAAGGTAAGAGTCCTAGTCGGACTCCAGGACGAGATGCCAGGGTCCTTGGCGTCTAGCCCCAGACGCCAGGGTCCATGGCGCCTGGCCCCTAGTCTCCACAAAACTTCCTTTTGCTCCTTCCAAACACCTCGTGGGCTTTACCCCTTGGCCCAAATAAAGTGTTCTCGTACCCGGACATTTTGGGAAACATCCGAAAGCCCTTCCGGTGAATTTTGGAATCCTTCCAGAGACAAAACACTATTATCCCATATATTAATTTTTATCTCTGGACAGTTCCGGAGCTCCTCGTCATGTCCGTGATCACATCCGGGACTCTAGACAACATTCGATCACCAACATACATAACTCATATAATACTATATCGTCAACTAACGTTAAGCGTGCGGACCATACGGGTTCGAGAATGATGTAGACATGACCGAGACGCTTCTCCGGTTCATAACCAATAGCCGGACCTGGATGCCCATATTGGTTCCTACATATTCCAAGAAGATTTATATCGGCCGAACCTTTATGACAACATACATGGTTCCCTTTGTCTGTCGGTATGTTACTTGCCCGAGATTCGATCGTTGGTATCTCCATACCTGGTTCGTTCTCGTTACTGGCAAGTCTCTTTACTCATTCCATAATACATCATCCTGTAACTAACTCCTTAGTCACTTTGCTTGCAAGCTTCTTGTGATGTTGTATTACCGAGAGGGCCCAGAGATACCTCTCCGTCGTACGGAGTGACAAATCCCAGTCTCGATCCATGCCAACTCAACAGACACCTTCAGAGATACCTGTAGAGCACCTTTATGATCACCCAGTTACGTTGTGATGTTTGATGGCACACAAGGCATTCCTCCGGAGTTCAGGATTTGCATGATCTCATGGTCTAAGAAACATGTATTTGACATTAAGAAAGCAGTAGCAATAAACTGAACGATCATACGCTATGGTAATGGTTGGGTCTTGTCCATCACATCATTCTCCTAATGATGTGATCCCGTTATCAAATGACAACTCATGTCTATGGTTAGGAAACCCTAACCATATTTGGATCAACGAGCTAGTCTAGTAGAAGCTCACTAGGGACACAGTATTGTTTATGTATCCACCCATCTATTTAAGTTTCTGGTTAATACAATTAGAGCATGAATAATAAACCTTTATCATGAATAAGGAAATATAATAATAACAACTTTATTATTGCATCTAGGGCATATTTTCATCAATAATAGGTGAGGAGTAAGCCCTGGCGAGAGTCTCAAGATAAGTAAGTTTAAGTTTCTCAAAACTCTTTGTAGGAATAGTGAGCTCTTCTTCCCTAGTCTTTAAAGACAAGGTTAGAAGCTCAGAATCCTTAGAGAGAGTAGCATGAGACTCTTCAAGCTTACTCTTATTATTCATCAACTCCTTGCAATAACCTTTAGCCTTTTCAAAGGAAGCAAGTTCATTAGTATGTAAGTCAATGTTTGTACGATTTTTAAGCACAATTCATCATTTCGTGCTTCCTCATATTGGACTTTCCGCTCAAGGATCTCATATTTATTTCCTTGGTAATGAGGGTTTCGAGTTCCTTCATGGTGATGATGTTCTTACTCACCATCTCCATAAGCATAAGAAACAAAGTGAGCTTCTTTCCATTAAGGGAGCACATGAACTTATCTATATTGGCAAGTAGGGGTGAAGAGAGTAGGGTTGGAACGAGGAGTTACCTTGACCTTGTCAGAATCAGCCATGGCCTTCGCCATTAGACACTTGTGAGTTTTTCCCTTGTAGTCATTCATGTAGTTGTAGGTGACAACATCACCACTCTTCTTTACTAGCCTCAAAGTGGTTTGAGAATCTTGAGCTAATCCAGCAACACCACCAACGTCATCGGGGTCAGACTCTTCTTGAGCAACTTTCCATCTCTTTCCTTGAGCTTGGAGTTCAAGGGATTTGGAAACTTCTTATTTACAAGGGTCTTGGGAAACCTTGGTCTATCTGGAGCAATCATTGGAGAAGTTGGTGGTTTCTTCATATTTGTAGCAACTTCTCACTTTCTTCATTAGGAATCTTCCCTGGAATTTTCCCGCACTGAACTTCTTAACAAAGAGACCAATGTCTTCATATGAGGCTCTCATTCGAGTCAATATCATCACCTTCTTCATTATCCTCTTCATCCTCACTTTGATCTTCCTCACACACATATTTGGCCTTCAAGGCAAGATTGATCTTTGGTGTTGAGGTACCATGCATGGAAAGATGTTGTGTAGCATTTGCCTTGGATTTCTCAAATAATTGGAATCTAGAGATGATATCATCGGGAGACATTTCCTTAAACCCATTATTGGCGCCTTATGTCCCAGACCATTTTATGATGATAAGGAGCACGAGCATTGAGAAATTTGTCCACAAGAAACCGCTTGTTCAAGTTGAAACCACCTTGGGTTTTGTCACAATCAAAGGACTCAATGTTAACGAGAAGAGTCATGGGACGCTCATGAAGATGCTTGGGAGTTTCACCTTTCTCCATATAAAAGTATTGGAATGCCCCTTTTGCAACCTAATATTATGCAACCGGAAAGTGGTTGTACTGGTCTTGGTCATCACAATGCTATCCCATAATTCGTTGGCACTTGTGATGTGTATGTAAGGTCTCCTTTACTTGTAATTCACTCCTTTCCTTATGCACATAATTGCGGTGTCATTGAGATGCTTGTCATATGTTTCTCTTGGTGTGAGATTCTTTGGGCCGACAAGGTTGTAGCCATACTCCAAGATCTCTAACATTCAATCATTGGCAAACCAAATATGATCTTGCATACCCACTCTCCACAAAGCAAAATCGGCAGTGCCATCAAGTAAAGGGGGTTTACCCCTAGGGCTATACGTTGATTTTTCCACTTGAGGTTTGAAACACTAGAGTTCTCACCATTAGGAGGTTGTTGGCCCAAGGGATGATGAGTCTGATTCCCCCCCGGAGCCACACTACCTGAATTAACAAGTGGTGTGGGATTCAAGGTTAATGCAGTCGACCTCATTTGGACCAAGGCCTTGATAGAAGCATCATGTTCCTTCTTTTTCCTAGAAAGGGACCGTTCAAATACTCAAAATTGAAAGACTTGTGCACTTCCGAAGAAGCCGCGCCCTTCTCTCCAGGATTTGCAACAAGGCGGGTCCCATCGGGGTTCATCGCTCCAGGGCAGTTAAGCCACAAGAATAGAGCATGAGGCTCTGATACCAGTTGAAAGGTTCGAGATGGACCTAGAGGGGGTGCATAGGTACAATTACAAATTTTAGTTGTTACTTAGAAATTTTAGGCGATATTGCCAAGTACGAAAGTGAGCCTAACAATTACGACGGAATACAACAAGTATTAAGGTAATCTAGCAAAATATAATGTAAGTAAAGGCTAAGAGACCAATAACCACAAGTAGGCATCCAGGGTTAGGAATAACCACAACTTCGAGAGACGAGGATGTATGCCGATGTTAACTTCCTTGGAGGGAAGCTAGTCACCATTAGAGAGGTGGATGTTACCACGAAGGCACACCAACGCCATGAAGCCTCACCCTATTCTCTCCTTGCAACAACATCACGAAGGCATTTCTCAACCACTAGTGGTAGACCTTGAGGTGATCTCCAAACCTTCACAAACTTTCCAGGGGCAATCACAATAATGTTTGATTCCTCACCGAAGAACTCCTATTAGTTAGGAGTCTCCAACCTCCAAGAGAAACAAGAACAGAGGGAAACACTCAAGACTTGCTCAATCATGATTTGGTGTATGAAGGAGTGAGTAGGAGCACTAGTGTTCTCTAGAAAGATTAGGATGTAATGGTCCACCCAGGAGAGGGGTATTTATAGATCCCCAGAAAAGTAACCGTTTGATACACTTAAGTGACCTGTGTGGATGATCCGGATACTTACGCGGACGAACCGGGCATAGCCTGGACGATCCGGATGGGTCAACACAGATAGGCCACACAGGGGTGTTCGAATATCGGGGAGGGAGCCCAGACCAAGTTGTCCATGTGCCAGTGCAAACGTGCACCCAGACATCCGGGATGAGACCTAGAAGATCTAGACTAAGCCGTACGAACCTGATCTCTGATAAGTCGTCCGGGCATCGTCCGAATGATCCAGCAACTAATCCGGATGATCCGGCCGAAGCCGGATGAAACACTGTTCTGTTAACTTGTCCAGGCAAACCATTCGGGAATCGTCCGGATGATCCAGCTAAGGTTCCATACGGTCCGGCTTCGACAAAAGGCTATTGTATCCTTTGGCCCTCTAGCCAGATGATCCGGCTAGCTGTCCGAACGGTCCGGGCATTGCCTTGACGATCCAGGAAGCTATCCGGATGATCCGGCAGAGGTATCCAGAAGGGTATTTTTCCCTAAGAGTTGTGCACAAATTGGAAGGCCAATATTTGGCTAAGGCACATGAATAGTGACAAACTGAAGACTTGAGAAAATATTGAATGATGCTCTCCGACCCCCTCTTAATAGTGCGGGTTCCCTATAACTCAAGAATTAACCGAAAAAAGCTATGCATCTTTTCTTTTTACCATTTTGCTTGAGTCATATCTCGTATGTTGTGTTCATAATCCCTACACAATGTTGCTAAGCGAATAAATGTCATGTGTATGCACTTTAGCAAACATGATTAGTCCTATATGTGTTTTGTCATCAACATCAAAATAAGATGAAGGGCATGATTGCACTTTCAGGGGGGCTATATAGAAGACGGTTTCTAATTAAAAACTGTGTGCATCATTTGCATGCATGCAAATTATCTACTTCCGCGTTCCCACGACGCTTCAGGTAATGGCTGAACATTATGGGAAAATACACATTCTGGATAAAAACCATATATATGGTCAAAAATAGCTGCAGTGGTGTTTGAACATATTGCATACCTTTTCTATCTTGTTCCAATGACACTCAAATGTCCCTTTGATTTTTGTAAGTTTTATTGTGACCATTTTCTATTTTCTATGGATTAATACGCATTTCTAGGCATTTAAAGAATTAACTCGATTTTGAACTACAAGTATGTTTAAAATATGTTTGAATCTTGTTGAAAAATCACACTTGTCATCTTGGCCACATGTGTATGACGTACAAACATAATTCATCTGGATTTGAAAGGGTTTGTTTGCAAAGATCAACCTGTTTCATGTGTATTATTGTGAAATTAAATTTAAGAAAATGCAAATGTTGTCTGACATGTGACCATTATTTCACCTCATTATACCGGCGTAAAATTATCTGAACATTCCACAAAAATCTAGAACTAACTAATTAATTTTACATATATATATATTACATCTAAGCTATTCTATTACGCATAACAGAATATTATTCTGTTACTCTACTTAAACTGACGTGTTCAGGCGGTTGAACTGACGTGTTTATTTATGGGAACTGCTCAGCCTGTGTCTTCCATGGGCGTAAGAAGAGGGTTCATCGGCGAGCTTTGGGTAGTTCTTCGGCGCGCTCCTATTGGTCGGGCGTTATCAGAGGAGTGCTAGTCGATATTCCGCAAACACACGCTTTTCTGGTCGTGTTTTTCGAGCTCAGGTCACCGATGGTGACGGCGTGAGTAGTCATGGTGGAGATGTTCCCGACGCTGGTGTTGGCGTGGTATTCGTAGCGCGTGGTTTATGTTTGTATGTGCTTGTATGAGTTATCAGGGTCTTCAATTCATCGCTGCGTGTTAGTTTTTGAGAGTGGTGGAAATTTTTCGCCAGTGGTTAAGTGTCACAACCCTAGAATATTGCTTGTAAATAGCTGCATCAGAGAGCATCATGCATCATGTTTAAATTCAAGAAACTTGAATTGACGGAATTTCCAAAGCCTCAGAAAAATTAAATAAAAAAGGCCAAAAAACACTGGAAATCTCATTCAGTTGTTCCAAAATGTTCCTTTGATTTTTTTGAAAATTTTGGCAAGAACTATAATTCAAACAAAAATTCAGGAACATTTTTAAGGATTATTTTGGGCTTTGAATTAAGTCACTAAGTATTTGAATTGGGGCTATAAATTCTTATAAATAATGTTATTGCTCGAGTAATTCTGAAACTTGTTGTGTGGACTGGTTTAATCCTTGTAGTCCACATAATAAATTTCAGAAGCAACAAATATGGTTTGGTTTGGAAACCAAGTTCAAACACACTAAATAAATAGAAAACGGAAACAAAGTGAAAAACACACAGACAGAGAGTGAGTGAGTGAGTGAGAGAGAGAGAGAGAGTGTCACCTGAGGCCTGACACTGTGGCGACCGAACTAGCCCAGCTTGCCAGTCATCCCCAACCTCCCCGCCAGGAGGACCAGGGCGCGTGGTCGCCGCATGCTGGCACAGACGCGACCACCTCCTACGTGCTTGCTCGCTGCTGGAGTCAGCCCTGAGTAGCACGTTACCCTCGGCTCCCCCTCGATCTCTCGCCCGTGCCTATCCCCCTCCTCTGCTCTATCCTGCGCCACACCCGAGCGCCGCCATCACCATCGGCTCCGTCCACCGTGGCCAGTGAGCACCCCACGCCTAACCACCATGTCCAACGAATCCGTCGTCAAGTGCTCCTTCTCCACGCGGAAGATCCCAAGCCCAGGAGCACTGCATCATCACCCTCAAGCTCGCCTACCACCTTTGGCACTGGACCTCCCTGTCGTCAGTTTGCTACAGCCAGGCTGTCCACAAGCCTCCTACGCTAATCTTCAGGACCACTGTGAGCTCGCCATCTTTTACCCTCGCCTATCTCTCTCACGGTCACCTCCTAGCTAGCATTCCTGCCATGGTCGAAGCTCCCCGCCACCATGCCTCGTCGCCGCCATGGTAGCAGCAGCTGCTGCTCGCGTTCGAGCACTGCAACATGCTCATAACGCTCCCAGGTGTCGAGCGCACACACATTTTTCTCCATACGTGCACCATAGCGCCGATTCTATCGAGGTACGAACTCCGGCCGCTGCCTCCGTCGTTGCTGCCGTCAGCTCCGGTGACCCCGCGACTGATATGTCTCCAATGTATCTATAATTTTTGATTGTTCCATGCTGTTATATTATCATTCTAGGATGTTTTTCAATCATTTTATATTCATTTTATATCATTTTTTGGTACTAACCTATTGACATAGTGCACAGTGCCAGTTGCTGTTTTCTGCTTGTTTTTGACATCGTAGGGAATCAATACCAGACGGAGTCCAAACGCAGGGAAACTTTTTGTGGATTTTTCTGGACCAGAAGACATCCAGTGGGCCAAGAAAGTACTTGAGGGGAGTTCTGAGGGGAGCACAACCCACCAGGGTGCCCCTGGAGGCCCAGGCGCACCCAGGTGGGTTGTGCCCACCTCGGTGGCCTCCCGCACCGCCTCTTTGCTCTATAAATACCCCAATATTCTAGAAACCCTAGGGGAGTCGACAAAAATCAATTCCAACCGCCAGAAACACCAGATCCAATCTAGACACCATCTCAGAGGGGTTCATCATGTCCATTGGTGCCTCTTCGATGATGCGTGAGTAGTTCTTTGTGGACCTACGTGTACGTAGTTAGTAGCTAGATGGCTTCCTCTCTCTCTTTTGATTCTCAACACAATGGTCTCTTGGGGATCCATATATTGTAAGTCTTTTTGCGGTGTGTTTGTTGGGATCTGATGAACTTTGAGGTTATGATCAGATCTATGTTTTTATCCATGAAAGTTATTTGAGTCTTCTTTGATCTATGCATGGTTGATTATAGCCTCATATTTCTTCTCCGATATTTGGGTTTTGTTTGGCCAACTTGATCTATTTATCTTGCAATGGGAAGAGGTGCTTTGTGATGGGTTTGATCTTACGGTGCTTGATCCCAGTGATAGAAGAGGAAATGACACATATGTATCGTTGCTCTTAAGGATAACAAGAAGGGGTCTATTTCTACATAAATAGATCTTGTCTTCATCATGTCATCGTTCTTATTGCATTACTCCATTTTTCCATTAACTTAATACACTAGATGCATGCTGGATAGCGGTCAACGTGTGGAGTAATAGTAGTAGATGCAGGCAGGAGTCGGTCTACTAATCTTGGACGTGATGCCTATATAATGATCATTGCCTGGATATCGTCCTGATTATTTGAACTTCTATCAATTTCCCAACAGTAATTGTTTTCCCACCGTTTGCTATTTTTCTCGAGAGAAGCCACTAGTGAAACCTATGGCCCCGGGGTCTCTTTTCATCATATTTGCCTTTGCGATCTATTTTCCTTTGCTTTTATTTTCAGATCTATTAAACCAAAAATACAAAAATACCTTGCTGCACTTTTATTTATTTTGCGATCTATTTATCCTATCTATCACAACTTTATCACTTCTTCTCGCCAATTTGTGGCACCGTTACCCGAAAGGGATTGACAACGCCTTTAACACGTCGGGTTGCGAGTATTTGTTATTTATGTGCAGGGGCTGTTTACGTTGTGTTGCTTGGTTCTCCTACTGGTTCGATAACCTTGGTCTCATCACTAAGGGAAATACATACCGTCGAAGTGTTGCATCAGCCCTTCCTGTTTGGCGAAATACCGACGTAGTTCAAGTAGGCATCAACAGGATTTTCTGGCGCCGTTGCCGGGGAGGATCAAGTCAAGATAGTCTCCCGGCTCCGTGCCAATTTCTGGCGCCATTGCTGGGGAGGATCTTCAACATCAACCAAGTTCCTAATCACAAATCTCATCTCCTCGCAATTTACATTATTTGCTATTTGCGTCTTGTTTTCCTCTCCCCCACTTCACAAAAATTTGCCATTTTATTCGCCCTCTTTTTTGTTCGCCGTTTTCTCGTCAGATCTATTTTCGAGTGCGATCTTGTTTGCCTAGTCATGATGCCTCAAAGAAAATATTATGATGTTCCTTACCCAAATATTTTGCTTCAAATTGAGAAAAGTACTAAGGAATATATGACTACACAATTTGAGCATAATAAATATTTTACTGAAGAACTTAAGGAACACTCTGTTGTGTTAGAGGCTATAACCAAATAACTTGATGATATTAGTAGAGTAGTTTGCAATCTCCAATCTAAGTATGATTTTGCTGAAAGTTTGCTAGGAAAAATATCCGATGCACAAGCTACTTTAGTAAATCAAATGGCCGCCAAACCAATCTCATTAGAAGATAAAAGTGATGAAGATCTTAAAATGATTGGTGTTTCTTCTATTGATTCTTTTTTTAGTGAAATTAAGATTGGTGAAAAAGGGACTGGAGGAGAGTCAACTTTAACAAGAAGGCATCCCCATGATTCGGAGGGTGAAAATCTTGTTGAGAAAATTGGTAAAAGTGGGTTTGAAGAGGTCAAGACTTTAACTAGTGATGTGCCCACTATATTGGATTACAAAGACTTTAATTATGATAGTTGGTCTTTGGTTGATTGTATCTCTTTGTTGCAATCCATGATAAATTCACCCCATGCTTATGAACAAAATAAGGCTTTCACTAAACATATTGTTGATGCTATGATGAAAGCTTTTGAAGAAAAGTTGGAATTAGAAGTTTCAATTCCTAGAAAACTACATGATTAATGGGAACCTACCATCAAATTCAAGATTAAAAATTATGAGTGTTTTGCTTTATATGACTTGGGTTCTAGTGTTTCTACAATTCCAAAGTCTTTATGTGATGTGCTTGGTCTTACTGATATTGAAGAATGCTCTCTAAATTTGCACTTGGAGGATTCTACTATTAAAAAGTATGTGGGAAGAATTAATAATGTTCTTATTCTTTCAAATAGGAATTATGTGCCCATAGATTTTATTGTTCTTGATATTGATTTCAATATGTCTTGTCCAATTATACTTGGTAGACTATTTTTACGTACTATTGGTGCCGTGATTGATATGAAAGAAGGCAATATTAAATTTCAATTTCCACTAAGGAAGGGTATGGAACACTTCCCTAGAACAAGAATTAGGCCACCAATGAATCAATCATGAGGGCATCATATGGATCTAAAAACAAAGATGACAAAACTTAGATCCTACGCGTTATGCCTAGCTAGGGCCGTAAAACGATAGCGCTCATTGGGAGGCAACCCAACTTGTATCTTTTTGCTTTTTTGCTTTTCTTGATATTTTCAATAAAATACACTATTATGCCTCTGGTTAGATGTGTTTTGTAGTTTAAATTAGTGTTTGTGGCAAGCAAGGACTTTGGGATGATTTGGGTGAAAGTTGATTTGATCTTGCTGAAAAAGAGAAACTTTTGCTCTCATGAAATTATTTTTTATTTTTATCTGGTGAGTGCTTTTGAGTTGATTATTTTTGAAGAAGATTAATAAAGAAAGTATTCATGTCATCCTAATTTTTCAGAATTTTTGGAGTTACAGAAGTATTCTAAGTACTCAGATTGCTACAGATTGTTCTGTTTTTGACAGATTCTGTTTTCTTTGCGTTGTGTGCTTGTTTTGATGGTTCTATGGTTTTCTTTGAAGAGTTTTTTCCATAGAAAAGTTTGAATACAGTAGTGATAATGCAAAAATAAAATATGGATGGGTTTGCAACAATACTTATAGTAGTGGTTTGCTTTCTTATACAAACAGATCTCACGAAGGTTTTGTTGAGTTTTGTGTGATTGAAGTTTTCAAGTTTTGGGTTGATCTTACGATGGATGAAGGAATAAGGATTAGCAAAAGGCTAAGTTTGGGGATGCCCGAGGCACCCCAAGATAATATTCAAGAAGTAGCAAGCAACTAGGCTTGGGGATTCCCCCGAGTGGAATCCCCTGTTTCTTCTAACAACCATCGGTATTTTACTTCAAGCTATATTTTTATTCCTCACATATTATGAGTTTTGCTTGGAGCGTCTTGTGTGATATGAGTCTTTCCTTGTTTTGTTTTGTGTTTTAAGTCTTGAATCCTTGCTGGACACACCTTTTTTGAGAGAGCCAAAAATTATGCTATGCTTGCTCCTATGGTTCACTTAAATTTTTAGAGCCATGGAATTGCTCTAGTGCCTCACTTATATCTTTTTGAGCACGGTGTGCTTTGTTATTTTTGAAGAAATGCTATCATGCCTCACTTTGATTTATTTGGGAGTTAGTAAAATTTTGTAGAAATTCTCTCTTGCTTCACTTGGATTATTTTGAGAGAAAGAAAAAAATTATGCTCATGTTCTTCAGTTAAATTTGTTTGAGCTTATTAAAAGAAACATATGAAATTAGTCCCAAAGTGATAGATATCCAAGGAGGATATAATAAAAACTATCATGAAGATCATTGGACAAAATAAACTTGGTTCTTAGTAATGGTTTTGAGATATGACGATATGATATGTGAGTCATGTGGATGAGTAATTATGCTTAAGTAAGAATATTGGTGTTAAGGTTTGTGATTCCCTATGCAAGCACGAAAGTCAATAGTTATGCAATGAAATTATATCCTACTTGTGGTGCATTATTCGGTGTTACTTATACTTAATGCTCGCGTACAAGGTTTTTGTTTCTTGGTTGGATGCTTCTCAATCTTTTTGCTAGCCTTAATTTTGCACTAAGTATGATCACTACATATATGCTTTAAACCAGTTTTGCATATGAGTGCAGTATACCTACATATATGCGGTATTTCCGTGCCGTTCTAAGAAAATTTGTATGTGCCATCTCTAATTTTTAAAATAAATTTCTCTTTTGTGTGCTTGTACCGCTCGCGAGGCGGTGAGGGGTGGCCGATGTTTTCCATGCTAGATGTGTTATTCTCACGATGAGTGTTTATTCACTTGTCATTAATTGCACGAGAGTAAGGCGAAGGTATTAGGGATGCCCAGTCCTGAAATGAAAAATGAATTTACTTTATTTTGTCAAATAATAAATTCTTTGGAAAGTGTTGGTTTGGAGGACACCCGTGGATACGGTTAGCCATGGAAAGTGAAAGTATGGTGGAAAAAGGAATAAACTATATTTTCTGTTCGAGAACCGCCTATGATATATCTAGCATGGAAAGTGTTGGGAACTCTAAGTCGTTTTCGTTGGTGGGAAAAGTATGCCTCCCAAAATGTTCTTTATCTCTCATTTTTCGCTTTGAGCTCTGGCACGTCTACAAATCCATACTTCCCTCTGCGAAGGGCCTTTCTTTTACTTTATGCAATTTTCATTTTCGATTTGAGTCTCCATCTTCTCTTATAAAGCACCAACTAAGGGGCACTATGATCGTATTTGAGCATTGGGTGTAGCTAATATTCGAGTGTGTTTCATGAATGGATCAATGATTGAGCATAATGGGCTAGGGATAACTTGCTTTAGTGTTGATATTTTGAAAGACATGGTTGCTTGTTGGTATGCTTGAGTATTAAAATCTTCATGTCAAAACTAGACTATTGCTTTGAACCATATAAAAGTCCAAATGTCCATGCTACAAAGAAAATATTATGTGATGAACATGTTAGGCAGCATTCCACATAAAAAATTATGTTTTCATCATTTACCTACTCGAGGACGAGCAGGAATTAAACTTGGGGGTGCTGATACGTCTCCAACATATCTATAATTTTTTATTGTTCCCTGCTGTTATATTATCATTCTTGGATGTTTTAAAATCATTTTATATCATTTTTTAGTACTAACCTATTGACATAGTGCCCAGTGCCAGTTACTGTTTTCTGCTTGTTTTTTACATCACAGGAAATCAATACCAAACAGAGTCCAAACGCAGCGAAACTTTTTTTATATTCTTTTGGACCATAAGACATCCAGTGGGCCAAGAAAGTACCTCAGGGGAGCTCTGAGGTTAGCACAACCCACGAGGGTGTGCCTGGAGGCCCAGGCGCGCCCAGGTGGGTTGTGCCCACCTCGGTGGCCTCCCGCACCGCCTCTTTGCTCTATAAATACCCCAATATTCCAGAAACCATAGGGGAGTCGACGAAACTCAATTCCAGCCGCCGCAGGTTCCAGAAACACCAGATCCAATCTAGACACCATCCCAGAGGGGTTGATCATGTCCATTGGTGCCTCTCCGATGATGCATGAGTAGTTCTTTGTAGACCTACAGGTCCGAAGTTATTAGCTAGATGGCTTCCTCTCTCTCTTTTGATTATCAATACAATGGTCTCTTGGAGATCCATATGATGTAAGTCTTTTTGCGGTGTGTTTGTTGGGATCCGATGAACTTTGATTTTATGATCAGATCTATGTTTTTATCCATGAAAGTTATTTGAGTCTTCTTTGATCTGTTATATGCATGATTGATTATAGCCTCGTATTTCTTCTCTGATATTTGGGTTTTGTTTGGCCGACTTGATCCATTTATCTTGCAATGGAAAGAGGTGCTTTGTGATGGATTTGATCTTACGGTGCTTGATCCCAGTGACAGAACGGGAAACGACATGTATGTATCGTTGCTATTAAGGATAACAAGATGGGGTGTATTTCTACATAAATAGATCTTGTCTACATCATGTCATCATTCTTATTGCATTACTCCATTTTTCCATGAACTTAATACAGTAGATGCATGCTGGATAGCGGTTGATGTGTGGAGTAATAGTAGTAGATGCAGGCAGGAGTCCGTCTACTAATCTTGGACATGATGCCTATATAATGATCATTGCCTAGATATCATCATGATTATTTGAAGTTCTATCAATTGCACAAGAGTAATTGTTTTCCCGCCGTTTGCTATTTTTCTCGGGAGAAGCTACTAGTGAAACCTACGGCCACCGGGTCTCTTTTCATCATGCATATATAGCTAGGCTCTTGCATGAGAGCTCACTCCCCTTACTTTTTCACATCTCTCTCCTCCACATAGGCCCTATATAAATGGAAGGAGGGAGTACTACTATGAGCACTGCATACTCTAGTACAGATGTTGTCAGTACTCCACTAGTACTATTGGACCGGGAGCTTAAAAAAAGTTACTATTGGGCTGGCTATACGTGGCGAAATCCTAGTAGGAAGAGCATGCACGAGAACAAGCACATTCATGTGGTTGAAAACAAATTGGAAACCATCTCGAGTACGAATCTAGGAGTACGTACGAATCTAACAATATTGATTGGGCGTTGTTGAATGTTGATACTTTTTTGATCAAAGTAGAGATACTTTGACTACACATAAAACTTATATGTAAACTAGAAAGGATAGGAGGGAGTATATTGTACGTTCAAAAACGAAACGAACATTGAATACCCTTTATATATGATTTGCGGGTGCTACGATCACCGGTTCAAAATTTTGAATCCGCCTTAGGTATCACACATACCCCCACTCGTTCTCTCTCGATTTCATCTCGGGGTTCAGAGATCGACTGAAAGAGGACTAGGGTGGGTACAATACGTTCGTTTCGCTTATGAACGTACAATATACTCCCTCTGATCCCCACAGACCCCCCCTGCGGGTCATTTCTATCATAGAAATAGACCAAACCTTTATCTCCTTGCACGACACGCAATTGATCTCTGAATATCAATCGATCTCGTCAACATGTGTCGGGGCATGAACCGAATGGGATGTCAAAACTAAGATGCGAAGCGACACGTAGTGGAGGCAAAGTGAAACTTTAAATGAACCGTCCGTTTGTATGCATGTCGGACAAATTACAACATTGGAAATACAAGCATGGTCTAGGCCCACATGCGAATGATACTCGGCGGAATGTTCAAATGAGGCATGCGGGAGGATGGACTCGACCGGAGGGTGACATGATCGATGGAGAAGAGGGTTGGAGAGGAATGAGAAATAAGAAAACGCCACATGATTATACTTGAACGGCTCAAATAAACAATAAGTTGTCTCGCTTGGCCTACATAGTGAAAGGCCTAACGCGCAACGTGGAGCACTGACACTTGAATATGGCCGGGAAAACAGGGAAACCGACATGTGGGGCACACCTGTCGGGACGACGTAGCGCAGACTAGTCCAATGGAGGAGCTGGCCCATGACCTCCTCGCCACCGGCAACCGTTCATGTGGGTCGTGGGGGCCAACAACGTAGCGCAGCTCCAGCACCGCCTCTGGAGACGGCGACCGCGGTGAGCGACACGCTCATCATCGCTAGACACGGTTGGTTTCAGTGTGCCGAGGGTGGCGTTAGTACTGTGGCATGACCAACAGTATGTTTGGTTTGTGCCCAAGGTTGCCCCATCAAAGCATTGGGTAGCCAAAATTTTGGTTGAGGTTTTGGTTGCCCATGATTTGGCCGACATTGGCAAGAAAAATGAACTAGAGTTGGCTAGAGTTCATTGGCATGCCAAAAAAATGGCAACCATCCAAACAAAGACCAATCTTTGGGTCATGACCAAAATTTTGGTAAGGTGCACTTTGGCCACAATCCAAACACACCCCAACACCCGGCTCGTCGAGGATGCACGGGGCGCCGCGACGCGTCCGCGGAGTGGTGTAGCGCGGCCAGCTGCATCCTCAGGACCTGAGATCATGCCGGGTCGTCTTGCTTTTTGAATGAAATGCGGGGATCGCATGTGAGCAAAGGGCATCTCCAACGTTGCCACGACCGCAGCTGACTACCCTGGCACACCAAAAACCCTCATCCCCCGCCCCCGTACATAGAGATCGCAGATGGAGGACGTCAGGCGCCGCCGTAGAATAGGTTTAGGGTCGGGTTTCTTTTATTTTTCTTTCCTATAAAAGTTTGAAATGTAATGAACATCTGTCGTGTTTGCATTAATTTCGGCCGGTGTATATGAACTTTCACAATAATATAGTATATTAGGATTACTAGCAAGATGCCCGTGAATCGCACGGAAGACAAGATCTTGTGGGAGAAAAGGATGAACGAGGGAAGGCCTTATCTGCAAATGTGGAGAGGAGTGCGGGTAAATTGTCATAGTTTCCTTCCTATCCGTTAGATATAGATCGGACTACCTATATTGCAGGATGACAGGCACACCATCATCACCAACTCTGCTTTTTATTGAACCGAGACAAAGCTAACATGCGAAGTAAAATAAACACATAGGGTCTATACATACACAATTTATCTTAGGCACTCCAATAGTACGTCCACTACACATTCACGCATTTCACATCTATCTACATCTACAGGAATAAATTGCCTCTGTCTTTCTCCTCCCTTGATTTTCATGGTGGTGGGCCCCTCCCTCCCCCCAATCTACAATCAATAGCTCACACGTTTCACATTATGTTAATTACGTAACTGGGATTACGGTGTAGCATTACTCGTCCTAAAAAACCCAACTAAGCCAACCTCCTAGCATATCGCGAGGGAAAAGACCCGACCGCGCCGTTTTAGTCAGGATTACCGGATTATTAGTAGTAGTATCGATGGATCGCGCGAAGCAGCAAGTTTTTTTTTTGAGGGGGCGAAGCACCTAGTTTAAAAGGAAAAAAGGCGGTACACTCACAGCACCCCTGTCGTGGTCGCATTGCACCCCACACACGTTCGGTCCTGCACACGGCTCACGCAAACGGAGCGCGCTTCGGCTTGCGTCTTCACTGACACGTGGGACTGCACTTGGAGAAACCGACCATGCGCCAAACTCCCCTCGCCCACCGCGCGAAAATCCTCCCCCGACCCAAAAATTCCCCCCAAATCCTAGATTCAACCGCCCTTCGGCCAACTAGCCAATAATAT